>NC_051855.1:0-300000 GCF_905115235.1 Hermetia illucens | reverse complement strand
TGTTTGAGGGCCTGCAGATACCCTGTTGAACAAGTTGTTCAAATTCTTTCCGCGCGATAGCCAGTTTCTGGGGTGGTAGAGGATGCACCTTCGAGAAAATCGGGGAACCAGTAGTATTTATGTGGTGCTGCACATTGTGCTTCACTGGTTTCGAGAGGCTACACTCGGTAGTAATCTGGCTGAACTTTTGGAGAAGTGTCCGAACACGAGAGTCGGTGATGTCTTCCAAATCTCCAATCTACAAGGTCTTCACTTCAGGTGTGTGCGCGAACATCTCAAAAACATCTTGATGTTCATAAATTGATAGCTGAGGACCAAAAAGGATGCGACAAAGGCTCCCGAGAGGCTCAGGAGAGATACCAATCAGACGTGGCATTGGCTTTGAATCCGCTATCCCATCTTTTGCATGAAAGCAAATACGGGTTCCAAGTCAAGCATGTGTTTGGATTGGATTTTAAAGCAAAATATTTATTCAATTGTATAAAAATAACTAAAAATGTTGGTAACAAAAAAAAAATAATAATAATTTCATACTTTAACATAAACAAAATTCGTATTGGAACACTAAAATGGATTACAAAAATTCATTTTCTTAAACACATCTAATATTTAGTTGGGTAGCCTTTTTGCTTTATAACAGCCCTTAGTCGTTTTGGCATCGACTGCACCAATTTTTCAGTCAAGTTTCTCGGAATTTTTTTCCATTCTTCCTGTAATGCAGTTTTAAGGTCACTGATGTTTCTTATGCTATGATATCTTAACCTCTGTTTAAAAATTGACCACAAATTTTCAATAGGGTTAATGTCTGGGCTCTGAGGAGGGGTTTTTAAATGTTTTCTACAATTGTACAATAACCACAAGCGAGTATTTAAAGCGGTATGCTTGGGGTCATTGTCTTGCTGAAATATGTAGCGGTCCTCAATGCCCAAGTTTCTCGCACTTTTATGCAGATTTTTTTTTTAAATTTCGATATACTGCGCGGCATTCATATTTCCTTCGATAAAGTGGAGCTCTCCAACGCCGGATGCAGTGAAACAACCCCAAACCATTAATGAGCGGTACCAATGTTTAAAGGTTGGTCTCAGATTTCTCGGATGGAGGCGAGTATTTCGTTCACGCCAAATTCGTATGCGACCATCCGACGACTTAACATTAAATTTACATTCGTCGGTAAAAATTACATTTTTCCAAAATCGGAAGTTTTTATTTAAATACCTTTTTGCGAATGTAATTCGCTTTTTCCGATTTACTGTATTTATAAAAGGTTTTCTTGCACTTACGTTGCTCCGAAATTGAAGCCGGCGAATGTATCATAATTTCGAATCGTTTGAGCTGTTACACTTACTCCACAATATTTCTCTAGGAGGGCAGCTAGCTTTACAGCACTTACGGCATTATCCTTTCGAATTTGACGGAGAAGAAAGGACTGATGTCTGCGAGTCAGAAGCATTCGATTCGGATTATGCGATTTCTTATTGATCCTGCCGCTTGATTTGTATATTTTGATTATGTTGTAAACCGTCGTATGACTTCTTTGAACGATTGTTGCTATTTCCCGGAGCGATTTCCCATTTTCATGCAAATTAACGATTAATTTTCGAACATCGTTTGATAACTCTGTTGACTTCCGACCCATTTTGATAAATTTTGAATAGTATAACTAATTATGGAAAATAAATGTAATTTTTATACTTAAAACTATTCTCTAACTCGATACACAGCCGATCATTAACTAAAACATCACAATCTGTGCAAATTGTGCATTTCCTGGAAGCGTACAGTGTCGCACCATTAGTGTTCTAATACGAATTTTGCTTCGACAATAATGATCTATAGCCCATTATGAAAAACCGGTTTTGTTATTTTAAAAACTTTTATGTGTTAAAAGTGTCTTAACTCAAATGCAAATAATTAGAAATATAATTGTGCTAAAATCATTTAATTTTCTCGTAAAATAAACCATTTTTCTGTAAAATCATAGGTGTTCCAATACGAATTTTGCATACTGTACATTGACGACATCAAATTGTATGCCAAAGACGAGAACCAACTTCGCTCCTTGCTGGACATCACCATCCAGCAGGTATATCGGCATGCAGTTGGGTTTGGAAAATTGCATAATAACAATTGTTCGGGGCAAAAATTACCGACAACGAAGGATACAGCCAAAACAACATCCGAATTGAGGGTATGGATTCGGACGACGTGTACAAATACCTCGGCATATTGCAAGAAACAACACCTGCTGTGGCAATAATCAAATCTAAGTTGCTGGGGAATTTGAACGGCGTCTGGATCTTGTCCTTAAAACTGAGCTGTACGGGAAAAATAAAATCATGGCAATCAACACCTTCGCCATTCCCGTCCTTCTATACACTTTCGGTGTGATACACCGGAGTAATACTGATTTAGAATCTGTCAATAGACAGGTAAGGGTAGTTCTTGCAAACAACAACATGCTCAATAGAGCTGCCGAAAAATTGAGTATCACTATCCCACGTCATCAGGGAGGAAGGAGGGTACTTGATTTAAAAACGTTGCACTACAATCAAGTGCATTCTCTTCCTGAGTTTTTCTATGAGAAACAATCCTCTAGCCAAATACATCAAGCTACCGTCATGGCAGATAATAAATTATCTCCTTTGAACTTGAGAAGCAGAGAATGGGATCCTATGTCGAATGTTACTTCAGTCCAACAGAAGATCGACATGTGGAAAGAGAAACCCATTCACGGAGGTCATATAAAAAATTTGTTGTTGTCAGGCATTGACATCGAAGCCTTCAACAAATGGTTGACAAATGGTGTACTTTTTTATGAGACCGAAGCATTCCTAACTTCAATTCAGGATGTTTCGCTCCCAAAAAAAATTATAAACGGTACATTCTTCACGACTCCTCAATCACCAACTCCACTTTTAGGTTATGCAACTATGAAGAGGAGACCATCCAGCACATAACATCTCCGTACAAGGATGTTGAGCAGTACCGAGTACACCAATCGTCATAACTCCGTCTGCAAGATTCTCCATCAAAATCTTGCGTGGAAGTATAACTTAGTGGCAACCTACCATCCTTATTATAAGTATACTCCGCAGAGAATCTTGGAAAATGATCGGGTCAAACTACTGTGGGACCACACTATTGCCACCGACCACAGTGTTAATCATAACAGATCCGATCTAGTTCTGTTTCTGAAGGAAGGACGAGCGTGCTTTATAATCGATGTAGCCGTACCGTTGGACCGGAACACTGTTGAAAAACGGCACGAGCAAATCCGGAACTACGGCCCCTTGGCTGACGATATGAAGCAGACCTGGAGACTACAAAAGATCGAAGTAGTCCCAGTAGTAATTTCAGCGACGGGATTAGTCCCGCAGAACTTACGTAAAGCGCTGAAAACGCTCGATCTTAGGGCTGGACTACACATGGAGATGCAAAAAGCGGTTATCCTTGCAACCTGTGCTATAGTCCGAAGAGACCTATCCGGTAACAGTCTGACTTAATGGGTTTCAATCTTGATCCGCATTGTCTTCGACATAAGATCCATGTCTCTGTAGTGTAGAACCACCGCGTCATTGGCTGAAGTGTTTGTGACAATCGGGATGTAGGAATACGTTTTCGCATGGTCGAACACACTTTGCGTTAAAACGCATCATCGCTGTGATGCGGGCCTTTGGATGTTGCCTTGAGCCCATCCTTAGGTTGGTCGCCCCTCGGTCCGGTTGGGCGGGAAGAGGGTCCGTGGGCTTTTTTAATCTATATATATGGAGGAAATCCTGTCAAGACGCTGCCGCGCAAGGTTGCAGCAGCGTGTGGGATTGGCAATAGGCCGGTATGCCGAACTTATCTTCCTCCGGTTTACAACGTCGGTCATCGCTCTCTCCCAAACAGGGGCCGCGTATAACAGGATCGACTTCACCACTCCCGCGATGAGTAGCCTGCGACTATATTTCGGTCCTCCCACGTTAGGCATCATCCTTGCAAGGGATGAGCTAGCATTTGCCGCCTTCTTCGGCGCATAATACAAGTGTCCCTTGAAACTCAACTTGCATCGATCATCACCCCCAGGTATTTGACAATTGATTTTGAGACGACCTCACGATTACCAACCCAGATATTAACCGTGTTGTTTTTCCTGCGGTTGGTAATGAGGACCGCCTCCGTGTTTTGATCCGCCAGGTCTAGCTTGGCTATTCGTAACCATGACTTGATGGCATGAATGCCTTCATTTGCATAAAGCTCCACATCCTTGGGATGCTTTACAATTACAACTACCGCCAGGTCATCCGCAAAACCAATCAGCGTTGCCTCCTCCGGCACCCAGCAGTGGTCCCAATACGGAACTTTGAGGCACACCTGCTGTCATAATGTACTCCTTCGGCCCGTTGTCCGTCTCGTACAAGAGAAGCCTGTCCGAAAGGTAATCCTTCATTAGCCGAGCCAAGTAACTAGGAACACCCAGTTTGGCCAAACCGTCTTTAATCCAGCCCTAGTTGGTTGAGTTGAAAACATTTTTGACGTCCAGCGTCACCAGAGCACTGCATTTGCCCATGGCCATTGCATTTCGAGCCAATTTCACGACCTTTGCTACTGCAATGACTGTAGAACGGGCTCGCCGAAACCCATATTGCCGCTCTGAAAGACCACCCGCAAGCTCTATGAACGGGAGCAGCCTGTTGTATATTACCCTTTTCAACATCTTCCCCATGGTGTCTAAGAGACAAATAGGACGATATGAAGAGGACACATCGTGTGGTTTTTGGGGCTTGGGTAGCAACACCACCTTCTGCCTCTTCTACTGGGCGGATACTCCTTCCGCCATGCACGGTTTGAATGAGCTTGCGAACCACCTTAGTCAGGCTTTGACTGCCACCTTCAGAGTCTTGTTCGGAATTCTGTCCAATCCCGGAGCCTTGCTATCCCCAATACGTCTGCAGATTTCCTGAAGTTCCTCTTCGGTAACACCAAGGATCGAGAAGACGTCCTGCTGAGGTGCCAGTTGGGATTCACTTTCATCCTGCTCCTGCTGCGGGAAAATAGTTGTAATTATTTGCAACAAGAGCCGTGGGTTCATTACAACTTGGTAGGCTGTACCCCACGGATTCGTATCAGCCTCCGTACAGAACTTCTGGTAGCATTTCCGCTTGCTTCTTCGTATGACCTTCTTAAGGTTGCTTCGCAGATCCCTGTATTTCTCCTCACGCTCCTGGTGTTCCGGCCTTCCCTCATCCTCGATCGGAGACAAGAGGATCTCAAGGCAGCGATCTCCTTGTTCCAATAGTAGTTTGGCCTCTTGCCGTGGTGCAAAATTCGCCGTGGTATCGTAGCGTCGCATGCTTCGGTGACACGCTGAGGGAGTGACCCTTTCCACCGCTATTCCATCCGGATCATGGGCTCCCTCCAATGCGGCCAGGAATGTCTCCTCCTCGAGAGCTCCAATAGAGCAGCCAACCGCTTTACCCTTTTTATCTCCAGAGCGTCGTTGATTGCTTCCCCGGCTTTTAATGCTGGGGAAGATGGTCTGGTGGTCACTGTGGGTGTAGTGCTCACTCACTTGCCAAGCCATCTCCCTCACCAGTGAAGTGCTAAAAAATGTCAGATCAACCTTCGAACCGACCCTCTACCTCGAAAGGTGGGCACGCATCCAACGTCACGTCAGCACGATGTCCAACTCCGCAAAAGAGTCCCGCAGAATTTGAGCTCTGGTGTTCGTCGATCGGCTTCCCCACTTCTGGGCCCACGCGTTGAAATCGCCCGCAATAATTTTAGGGCTGCGGTCTCTAGCGTCCAACACCAGACTGTGTAACATCTCCTCATATGACGCTAAGGTTGCACTAGGAGGAGCGTAACAGCTGTAAATATGGACACCATTGACCTGTGCCTTTATAAAACTGGCTGTCAGGGGTGGCATTACTTCCTGAATGGCCTGTCTTCCGCATGCCCAGATTGCGGCGTTGCCAGACGCATCCACCGCCCAAGTCGCACTACCATGGTTTCTCTGTATGGCTGGCAAAGTACCGCGACATCCACATTCGACTCTCAAATGGTTTGCGAGAACAGGTCCTGCCTCACAGTCATTGTGATTGATTTGTATCAATCTCATTTGCCTGTGCGGTTCAGCTCCCTCCTATATGCCGGACATCTGCTTCTTTCCGCAACATGCCGGTCGTCCACGACCTCATTCCCACTACACAGCATACACCGTGGATCTCCGGTCATTCTTTGATGGGGTGGCCCTCTTCCCCACACTTCCTGCAACTTCTCGACCTATTATGGTGACTAGTTGCATGCCGCCGCAAAATGGCCGAAATCGAGGCATCTGAAGCATTTCTTTAGAGATATTTGCTCCCTGAATCTACACACGACCCAACCTATTCTTACCTTGCTCGCGGTAATCAACTTAATAGCTGATTCCGCCGGGAAACTTCTTCATCCTTTTATGGCACTCTGGTCTATATCGCTAGGGTTGAACTGTTGCTTTAGCGCAGCACAGATGTCCTCCCGTGAGGTGACCTCATCTAGGTCCTTGTGTTCAACCACTATCTCCTGCTACCGGGCTCTTACCTCAGCTTCCTCTCCTAATACTTCTTCCACCTCGCCGCGGAAGAGGCTTTTTTTTCTTCGGGACTTCCTGCGGTCCTAGAGGCTCACCGGTACCGTCTCTAGTCCGTTTTTCCGCCTGCCTTATCTTGGGGAGGCGTCACCTGTGTTTCCCTTGTGACCTTACCACCTGGCGCTTGGGAATGCTTTCCTTCTTCTTGATATAAGACAAATAAGACAATTTAATGCGTCTTATCAAGGCTCGAATATTTTGATGGATATTTCGCCTCTCCTTGATGTACTCGCACAGTTCATTTATTCGTTGTCCGAGTGTAACGAACCGCATTCCGGTATGTTCCCGTTTACTCTCGCGCCTTGCACTACAAGGAATGATTTCGATCAAGGGACTATTCATGTTTCTTTCAGAGTTCCACGACAAATCTCGACTACCAATGGGAACCATTGTCATCGGTGGTTATCTCCCAAGCTTCGAACTCCTCCTAAAAGGATCCGGTGTGGACCAAATTTCCGCTCCAGCATTATCTCTTGTAGCATTAGATGCCACAGTAGCCAAGTTTCCCACTACTGAATCACTGGGGTCGTTGAATATCGACGACCGAGAGCCCGCTTTCTCACTCCCAAAAACCGCCCACCCGTGGATAAAAATTGGCTTTTGGGTACTGACGTAAGATAGTACGGCAACCAGCTGTATAATCTTGTAGGCGGTCTTCCCAGACGTACGTGTCAGTGGGACGTCAATGTTTCTTTCCGCATGGGCGATACGGCGACCCGGGTAAGGTTGTAGCTGTTCGGTTGAGATGAGCGGTTCCGCGGGATCCAAAATCCAACACGCCACTTTGCTGTATTCCTGAGACGGATGAACTGTGGTTTAGGAAGGTAGCACGCCTTAAACTAGGGGAAACATCTGAGTTAGTACGACTAAAAGAACGGACAGACAGACAGATGGACGGACATTAGTTTAAGCTAACCCAGGAGACGCGCAGATTGGACTACTCCTGAATGTCTACGGCACCTTCGGCGGCTGCCTGCTGATGGTAAGCAGGCAGTTTAAAAAGGGGAAAGGACGACTGGAGGGATAGGACTTCCTATGGAGCACGGGGGTAGCGGGAAGCAAAATGTTGGCATTTGCCACTGCTGTGGTCCGTGAACGCGAACCCGTGCCTGAATTTGGGGCCAATACTCAAACAAGCAAATGGATGCGAACAACAAAATACCAGCACAAACAACAGAATGCTTGAAAATCCCAACGCCGGTGGTTTTTGGGATCGAACGAACCGGCTCCCAACCGACGGGACCGGCGACCGTACTGCCTCGGTTGCAGGTGTCCAGGAGGGGACACCTAACTTCATACCAGATATTTTCAGAAGGAGTTCAGTGGTCCTTAGATCGCCACCTAATCGAGCGAGATCGCTAGAGGAGCGAGGAGTTTGTCAGACAATGACGGAAAAATTTAAGGAAGCCAAGCCCAGCGAAGTAATTCTGATACCAGATGATAGGTGTGAAGAACCTGGACCCCAATAGATCCCCAAAGGGATGAAACACTCTTCACCAAAGAAACCGGAGAAAGCATTGAAAACAGGCAACGATGTCAAAGGAAAGGCAGTAACTGTGATGCCTGCAAATGAGGCAAAGCACGAAGTGCGAGGCACGGAGGCGTGGTTGTCTCGAAGAAGAGGAAGGATAGGAGGAGGATAGGTCCAGAAGTGATCATCATTTCCGAAAAGGGGGAAGTGATTTATGTCGACATTTTTAAGAAAGTTAAATCGGACCCGAAGCTTAGGGATCTAGGAAACAGTGTCAACCGAATTAGGAGGCTGCGACCTCATGCTAGAGCTAAAGAAATCGAATGAAAAAACAGCGGAGAAATTCCTCGGTCAGGTCGAAAAATTCTTTCGCCAGCAGGCTGAAGTAAGGACCAGACGGCAGGAGGTAACTTTCGAGTGCAAGCACATCGATGAGGTTCAGCACTGGAAAGGTGTTCGAGCTTCCGGGACTACAGGAAGGGGGGAAGGCTTATGGGGGGATGCAGACTGCCGTTATTAGTCTCCTAGCAGAGCCAGCGTGCAAATTACTAGCGGCAGGCAGAGTCAAGATAGGTTGGGACAGCTGCCGTCTCAGTGAGCGTGTGGACATGAAAAGATGCTTCAGGTTCCTCGACTTTGGGCACATAGCCGCAGCATGCACCAGCGCCCATGATAGATCAAAGCGGTGCAGAAAGTGCGGAGGAGATGGACATATTGCCAAGGAAAGGAGGACATCGACAATCTCCATATTACTGGCAGTAGCAGATGTTCAGTGTTCAGGAGAGCGCTAAATACATGGCCCAAATGAGTTTGATTCAAATCAATCTCAACAACTAAGTGGCGGCGCAAGACCTCCTCTCACAGACCATCCAAGGGAAGGGAATTGACGTTGCCATTATTTGTGAACTCTATCGGAACTAGGGTCATGGTGTCTGGATCAGGGACCAGACCGGTAAGGCAGCGATATGGGCGTGCGGCGGGCAGGAAGCTATGTAACGTCCGGAAGCTGGTTTCTCGAGAGCAAAAATGGGCGGGATTCATGTCTACAGCTGTTATGCTCCTCCTAGCGCAACACGGGCGCAGTACGAGGAGATTCTACAACATTTGTTGCTGGACGTAAGGAGTCATACCCCGAAAATCATATCGGGTGACTTCAATGCCTGGTCCTGCGAGTGGGATAGCCGAAGGACAAACGAGAGAGGACGTATCCTGCTCGTGGCATTTGCCGAGTTGGATGTTGTACTTGTCAATGTTGAGAACTCATCTACGTTCAGAGGGAGAACCCTGTGTTTTATTGTTGACCTCACGTACGTTAGCACCGCATTGGGAAGGGGAACTACCTGGTATGTCAGTGAGCATTAAAGTCGCTGGTGGGGCAAGTGACGGGTTGAATGCTAGCGAAAAGCGAGTAGGGATGCCGGGCTCGACGACGGGGGGTTCGAGCAAGATACGTTCTCTGAAGCTCTGGCGGGTCATGACAACCGAAATGGCATCGAGAATCACAGGATGGGTGACCGAGGCATGCAACGCTGCTATGCTCCGAAGGCGAGAGTTTGCAAGCAAAGAGCCAGACTATTGGTGGAATAGCGAAATCGCGAAGCTAAGATCGGCTTAGATCGAACGTGGAGAACAGCGGAAGACAATTGGAGAGCAGAAACAGCTGCACTTCCTGCTGAGAACGCTGCTTGTGTCAAACGGACCGCAGATAGCCTACTGCAAAGCGAACTGGGGAAAAACCGGAAAGAGGACGATGTGCCCGAAGGAGACTTTATTGAAGTAGTTTCCAAGGCCCAAAAAAGAAGGCGAAGAAGGAAAAAAAAAACAATTGACTCCGCCGCCAGAGACACATCTGTCCAAAGACAAGGAGGCTCCCAACCAAAAGCCAGGAACAGAAAAGACCAGGAAACGAAGAAAGACTAGACCTTCGGCTTTGATTATTAAGCCGACGAAGGCAAGACATTTGTGGAAGTGCTTAGTGAAGTCCGCTACAGGATGATACCCAAGGACAATGGAGCAGAGTTGTCTTCCATACGGAAAACGAGGGCTGGCGGAGTTCTCGTCGAACTGGGCCCAAAGACGACTAACAAGAGTACGTTCTGCGAAGCGATCAAGGGGTTGTTGGGGGTGAAGGGTCTTTTTTCCAGCCTAGAGCCCATGTGCTCTCTAGAAATCCGGCATCTTGACTGCCTCACAGGAAGGTCGAATTAGAGGAGGCACTAAAGCCTGAATGTCCAGAGGTAACCAATGCCCGGGTATGTATCAACTCTGTAAATGTTCGAGGCCACAAGCTCGCCGTGGTGGAAGTCCCCGAGCAATATGGGAGGAAACTCTTTAGCAGCGGGAGAATTAAAATCAAATGGGTAGTATGCAGGGTGCGAATGAGTATAGTCCCCACCAATTGCTACAAGTTAACATGCATCGGAGTGCAACTGCTCACCAATTGCTAGCACAGTTCGCTGCGGGAGTAAATG
This sequence comes from Hermetia illucens, assembly GCF_905115235.1. NCBI lineage: Eukaryota > Metazoa > Arthropoda > Insecta > Diptera > Stratiomyidae > Hermetia > Hermetia illucens. The sequence goes on along the minus strand of NC_051855.1, from coordinate 289,445 downwards.
CTGACCTAGTGGTGATTAGCGAGCGTTACCGAAACAAGAACCCGTCCGCATGGCATCTCGACTTATCGGGCACCACTGCCATCTGTTCTGTGTCTTCGTGTTCTTGCCGAAGGCCGGGGGAACGGGTTTGTCTGTATCCGGTGTTTAGGGGTAATGTTTTTTAGCGTTCAACTAACGCAGAACGAGACGATGCTGGACTTTCGTCGCCGGCTTGATGCTTTGGAGGACGCCGTTTCGAGCACGGAGGGACAGGCAGTGATTTTAACACCAGGACTCTTGAATAGGCATGCCTTAGTCAGACTTCAGACGGAAACGAATTCTGAAAATAGCAGCGAGAACCGGGCTCATAGTTTTAAACATCGGGTCCATACCAACGTTTGAGTGCCCACACTGTGAAGGAAGCATTCCCGACATCACTTTTGCATCGGAATCTCTGGCACCATTGGTGGACGGGTGGCGAGTCCTGGAAGACTTCTCGGCAAGTGATCAACAGTACATCACGTTCGAAGTGGTTGACGCTACTTGCCGGCGAGCACCAAGGTGACGCTCCCCCTGCCTGTGGAGTGCCACGAGGGTGAACATCGGGAAGTTCGCCGAAGCTCTTGCGTGTGAAGCTTCCATGCCCTGGAGGGGTCCTAGGCACGACAAGCCTTCTATGTACTGGTGGACGGTAGAAATTGCCGACCTACGGAGGGAGTGGCATAAGCTCCGCCGTTTGGCACAACGCTTGCATGCCAACGAGCAGGCATGTGCCATAAAGCCACAGCATAGATCAGCAAAAAGGGGACTCCGCAGCGCTGTAAATAAAAGCAAAGCTCGCGGCAGGCAGAACCATGTTAACGAGGTGAATGAGGACCCGTGGAGACTTGGGTATACGCTTGTCACCCGGAAAAATGGGGCTTTGCGGAGGCCATGCATACTAAGTACCGACCAGATCGACCGCATTGTGCGGACATTGTTCCCCAGGCACCCAGTATAGGTTAATGTAAATAGCGGGGAAAGCGGGGATTCTCCCATTTTCACAATGAGATAGCTCGAAGAAGCGGTTCTCACTATGAAAAATAAGAACGCGCCAAGCCCTGATGCTGGTGTTCTGCCAACGGTCAGAATTGCTGTTTGAAGTGTTCAACGCTTGCTTGAAGGAAGGCATTTTTCCTTGTTGCTGGAGACCCGCAGCTCCTGTCGGCATACCGACCGCTGTGTATGCTTAACACGGCGGAAAAGTGCTCGAGAAGCTCATCAGGAGTAGACCCGCTGAAACGATCCGCGCTGCCGGGGCAGCAGTTCGGGTTCAGTACAGGGAGATCTACAGTAGATGCTGTTATGGAGGTCATAGATGCGTTTAATCGAGCCGGGGCACACAACCGCCGATCTCGACGGATAGTGCTCCTCATAACGCTTGATGTCAGAGATGCATTCAATTCCGTAAGATGGACAGATATGCTAGGCGCACTAGAGAACTCCTTTCACGTGCCAAGCTATCTCTTGCGGATATTGAGGGATTACCTGAAAGACCGCTCCCTGCTCTATGAGACGCTAGAGGGCCAGAAGAGGATGGAAATCACGTCGGGAGTAACACAGGGATCCATCTTAGGGCCGGACCTCTAAAACGCTTCGTACGATAGTCTGCTGAGACCCGATATGCTCGAAGAGTCGCGCCATGTCGGTTATGCAGACGACGTTGAGGCACTTGTTGCCGGACGCACTGTTGAACAGGCGCAAAGCAGACTTGGCACATTGATGCGACGGATAAGTGTATGGATGACTGCTCCCGGTTTCAACCTTGCGCTGGAAAAAACCGAAGTAGTCATCCTGACCAGAAGGAGAATCCCGACCCTGCGTCCCATATCGAGTTGACTATAGAGTCAAAACCAGCGGTTATCGCACCGTCACCGAACCGGCTGTGATGGTGATTGCGGGAGTGATCCCCGTTGCCCCCGTTGCCAAGGAGCGTAAAGCTATTTCTCGCCTTAAAGGCGAAAGCTTAAGAGAGGTGGTTGCCCGTGAACAATGTCAACGCACCGTTGCAAACTTGCTTGGCAAAATGAGCCAAGGCGCAAGTGGACTGCGCGGCTCATTGACAAATTAGACCCATGGTTGAACAGAACGCACGGTGAGATTGATTACTTCCTTACCCAACTTCTAAATGGACATGGAAGTTTTCAATCTCACCTGCACAGGATTGGGAAGGCGCGATCTCCTAATTTTGTGTTCTGGAATGGAGTATGTGGACAACGCTGAACACACTTTTCTCTTGCGAGAGGTGGGACGACTTTCGTCAGCAGCTTTATGCAGACACAGGAGAGCTCTCTCCAGACAACACTGTCAGAGAAGGGGTTACCTGAACTAACAACTCCCTTCCTCCCCTCCCTTCCCGTTGGTGAAAGGAATTCCTGACTTGAAGGCTCCCAAAGGCGGGGAAGCGGGAGGGCTACTCCGAAGTAATGTGTCAAACGGTTCCAGGCTAGTTCTCTGATGGCAGGGGGGTGTGTAGTTGGCAGTCGATTACCGCGCTATTGCGGGAGTCCAACACTCTCTGCGTAAACGCATTCATCTACCAATCTCCCAAAAAAAATATCTTCATGCCATCGAGCAAGAAAGCAGTTCCAGCGATCCAGGGAAAACCCCGATCACGAGGAGCGCGAACGGGATTATAGGACGTCTGCCACGCAACGTAAAGGAGGCCATTCGTACGAGCAAAAGAGATTGCTTTAAGCGACTGTCTATGGATGGGAACATAAACCCCGGGGGATGGCCAACTGGCTGGTTATGAAGAAGGCGCAGGGGTAAAGGTCGCTTCAGGAGACCTGTCGACGGCTTCTACAAAAAAAATTGTAACCACGCTCTTTCCGCACCATATGGGGAGCAGGTATCAAAACGAGGCCCAATTCGAAGTGGATGTAATACCTCGCGTTACCGAGGAGGAACTTCAGGGGGTATGCGGAAGGATCGGCGATGGTATCCCTAATAAAGCACTGAAGCTGGCGGTGGGGACCAGAATTGATTGGTTCATAAATACCTTCAAGGTATGCATGACGGAATGCATATTTCTTCCACAATGGAGAAGGTAAAAACTTGGGTTGTTGCCCAAATCCGGTAAGCCACCGGAGCATCCAGCATCCTATCGGCCTATCTGTTTGTTGGACACTATGGGGAAGATGTTCGGGCGCACTATCTACAATAGATTGCTTCCTGTCGTGGACGACGGGAATGGTCTTGCGGATGAACAATATGGGTTGCGGAAAGCTCGCTCTACTGTTCGTGCGGTGGGAAGAGTGGTGGACTTGGCTCGAGAGGCAATGTTTTCGGGCAAGTGCTGTGCCGTGGTTACGATGGATGTAAAAAATGCATTCAACTCCGCCAACTGGGGCCGCATTAAGGAGTCATTGGCCAAAATTAATGCACCTGGTTACTTAGCTAAGCTAATCGAGAGTCACCTGTCGGAGAGAGCTCTCTGGTACGAGACGGACGACGGGCCCATTGAATACATCATTACAGCAGGGATACCACAAGGTTCGGTGTTGGGCCCTCTGCTCTGGAACGTGATATATAACGAGGTGCTCTTGCTTCCCGTAGCAGAGGAAGCTACGCTGGTCGGTTTTGCAGATGATCTGACGATAGTGATCGTTGCAAAGCTCCCGAAGTATGTGGAGGTTTACGCCATTGAGTCGGTCATGGCTGTAAGGTCCTGGCTTTAGGGTAGCGGAGGAAAAGACAGAGGCAATCCTCATTACAAATCGCCGGAAAAGAAATACGATCAGTTAACAGGTTGGTCTCAAAGTCGACCATCAAATACCTTGGCGTAACTCTCCATGCCAGGCTGTGTTTCTAAGGGCATATATTGTACGCCTGTGAAAAAGCTGCAAAACTCACCACTGTCCTTGCCAGGAAGATGCGGAACGCAAGTGGGCCAAAACACTGTAGTAGCCTGCTGATAGCTGCTGTCGTACGGTCCATATTGTTGTACGTGCCGCCTGTATAGGCGGCGGTTTTGGATAACGTACAGAACTGGAGAAAGATAAATTATGCCTATCGCAGATGATTGGCGCACAGAAACAATGGAACATAACGTGCTCCGGGTCGTCGGGTGTAGCACCGCATTCAGGACAGTTGGGAGACTCGTCCAACTCGAAGCGATGCATGTACTTCCAATAGCCACAGTGCCCCGCAAGGAACTGTGTTAGGTGGTAATTCAATTCTCCGTGCTTTCGGTTGACTCATTTCTCGAAACACGGGATTAATGTATGGGTCCACCGGCCCTTGTCGGAGTTATCCCACCGTTGTTGCCACTTGCCATACATTTCTCTCCTGACGGCTTTTCGGAAATCTGGATTTGCCTCCCGTTTTTCGTAGCGCCAGTGTACCTTGCTCGCTGGAAGATCTATAGGGATCATTCCCGCGATGACACCCACTGCCTCCGTCGACGTCGTCCTAAATACGCTGCACACCCTTAACGCAATAGGCCGGTATGCCGAACTTATCTTCCTCCGGTTTACAGCGTCGGTCATCGCTCTCTCCCAAACAGGGGCCGCGTATAACAGGATCGACTTCACCACTCCCGCGATGAGTAGCCTGCGACTATATTTCGGTCCTCCCACGTTAGGCATCATCCTTGCAAGGGATGAGCTAGCATTTGCCGCCTTCTTCCGCGCATAATACAAGTGTCCCTTGAAACTCAACTTGCATCGATCATCACCCCCCAGGTATTTGACAATTGATTTTGAGACGACCTCACGATTACCAACCCAGATATTAACCGTGTTGTTTTTCCTGCGGTTGGTAATGAGGACCGCCTCCGTTTTTTGATCCGCCAGGTCTAGCTTGGCTATTCGTAACCATGACTTGATGGTATGAATGCCTTCATTTGCATAAAGCTCCACATCCTCGGGATGCTTTACAATTGCAACTACCGCCAGGTCATCCGCAAAACCAATTAGCGTTGTCTCCTCCGGCACCCAGCAGTGGTCCCAATACGGAACTTTGAGGCACACCTGCTGTCATAATGTACTCCTTCGGCCCGTTGTCCGTCTCGTACAAGAGAAGCCTGTCCGAAAGGTAACCCTCCATTAGCCGAGCCAAGTAACTAGGAACACCCAGTTTGGCCAAACTGTCTTTAATCCAGCCCTAGTTGGTTGAGTTGAAAACATTTTTGACGTCCAGCGTCACCAGAGCACTGCATTTGCCCATGGCCATTGCATTTCGAGCCAATTCCACGACCTTTGCTACTGCATTGACTGTAGAACGGGCTCGCCGAAACCCATATTGCCGCTCTGAAAGACCACCCGCAAGCTCTATGAACGGGAGCAGCCTGTTGTATATAACCCTTTCCAACATCTTCCCCATGGTGTCTAAGAGACAAATAGGACGATATGAAGAGGACACATCATGTGGTTTTTGGGGCTTGGGTAGCAAAACCACCTTTTGCTTCTTCTATTGGGCGGATACTCCTTCCGCCATGCACGGTTTGAATGAGCTTGCGAACCACCTTAGTCAGGCTTTGACCGCCACCTTCAGAGCCTTGTTCGGAATTCTGTCCAATCCCGGAGCCTTGCTATCCCCAATACGTCTGCAGATTTCCTGAAGTTCCTCTTCGGTAACACCAAGGATCGAGAAGACGTCCTGCTGAGGTGCCAGTTGGGGTTCACTTTCATCCTGCTCCTGCTGCGGGAAAATAGTTGTAATTATTTGCAACAAGAGCTGTGGGGATGCCAGTTGAGGTGATTTTTGCCCGCGGATCTTGTTCATTACAACTTGGTAGGCTGTACCCCACGGATTCGTATCAGCCTCCGTACAGAACTTCTGGTAGCATTCCCGCTTGCTTCTCCGTATGGCCTTTTTAAGGTTGCTTCGCAGATCCCTGTATGCCTGCTCAGGCTCTTGGTATTCCGGGCTTCCCCTTGTCCTGTGGGAAAGTCTCCTCGCCCGCAGACAAGAGGATCTCAAGGCAGCGATCTCCTTGTTCCACCACTAGTTTGGTCTCTGAAGTGCTAACAAATGTCAGGTCGACGATCAAAGAAGACCCTTTACCTCGAAAGGTGGGCACGCATCCAACGTTGGCCAGCACGATGTCCAACTCCGCAAAAGACTCCAGAAGAATTTGGCCTCTGGTGTTCGTCAGTCGGCTTCAACGTTGAAATAGCCCAGAATTATTTTAGGACTGCGGTCTCTAGCGTCAAACACCAGACTGTCTAACATCTCCTCATATTGTGCTGAGGTTGCACTAGGCCGAGTGTAGCATGGGCACCGTTGACCTGTGCCCTTACAAAACCGGCTGTCGGGGTGGCATTACTTCCTGAATGGCCTGTCTTCCGCATGCCCAGATTGCGGCGTTGCCAGACGCATCCACCGCCCAAGTCGCACTGCCATGGTTTCTGTATGGCTGGCAGAGTACCGCGACATCCACATTCGACTCTCAAATGGTTTGCGAGAACAGGTCCTGAGCTGCCTCACAGTCATTGTGATTGATTTGTATCAATCTCATTTGCCTGTGCGATTCAGCTCCCTCCTATATGCCGGATATCTGCTGCTTGCCGCAACATGCCGGTCGTCCACGACCTCTTTCCCACTACACAGCATACACCGTGGATCTCCGGTCATTCTTTGATGGGGTGGCCCTCTTCCCCACACTTCCTGCAACTTCTCGACCTATCATGCTGACTAGTGCATGCCGCCGCAAAATGGCCGAAATCGAGGCATCTGAAGCATTTCTTTAGAGATATTTGCTCCCTGAATCTATACACTACCCAACCTATTCTTACCTTGCCCGCAGTAATCAACTTAATAGCTGATTCCGCCGGGAAACTAATAATAGCGGTCGGTGTGCCGCCATATGCCTTCCTCATTCTTTTTATGGCACTCTGGTCTATATCGCTAGGGTTGAACTGTTGCTTTAGTGCAGCACAGATGTCCTCCCGTGAGGTGACCTCATCTAGGTCCTTGCATTCAATCACTATCTCCTGCCGCCGAGCTCTTACCTCAGCTTCCACTCCTAATATTTTTTCCACCTTGCCGCGGAAGTTATCGGCGACTTATCGGCGGATCTACTTAGTTCCAGCATCACTATCTCTCAAATTCATCAGTACCGGGTCTGATTTCACTTTTCGGAGGATGTCGGCATAGGACATATTTCCCTTCTTCATCATCACCAACGGCGCAGCAACCAGTATCCGGTCTAGGCTTGCCTTAAGAAGGAATTCCAGACATCCCGGTTTTGCACCGGGGTCCACCAATTCGATATCCCTAAAAGCTCTCTGGCGTTATGGCCTAAGCCATCGCTCCATCTTAGGCAGGGTCTGCCTCGTCTTCTTTTTCTACCATAGATTTTGCCCTTATAGACTTTCCGGGCTGGATCATCCTCATCCATACGGATTAAGTGACTCGCCCACCGTAACCTATTAAGCCGGATTTTATCCACAATCGGACGGTCATGGTATCGCTCATAGATTTCGTCGTTATGTAGGCTACGGAATTGTCTATCCTCATGTAGGGGGCCAAAAATTCTTCGAACGTGGCCAAGAGTTCGCAATTCTTCTTGCTAAGAACCCAAGTCCCCGAGGAATACATGAGGACTGGCAGTAAATAAGAGCTTTGACCCTATGGTGAGACGTTTCGAGCGGAACAGTTTTTGTAAGCTGAAATAGGCTCTGTTGGCTGACAACAACCCTGCGCGGATTTCCGCATCGTAGCTGCTTTCCCTTCTTGGTAATAATTATTATTTCCGGGTAGAGCTTCTTTTTGTCCTTTTTCCTCTTGTTGCTCACCTTAATCCATTGTTCGGGCTTCCGCGCTTTGGTTTCTTCCACTTTTGCAGGCTATTTAAAGGAGTAGACTGCTCCTCCTCTGCTCCAGAATTCCTACTTGCTTCCTAGCAGGCTCGTCTTATGTTCAGAAGTCGTTCGATTGGCGCGAGTTCTCCAAGCTAGTGTTCCCTTGTGTCCTGTAAAATGAAAAACCTTCAACCCTATCGCTTACCTGCACTTCCTCGGCTCTTCAATTCCAAATCACTTCCCACTTCTCACGTCCGAAAAAAGAAAACACTTAAACTTATTCTTTTCCACTTTATTTAACAATTTACGTTAAATGCTTTGCCTGCCTTAGGTCTAGGTGCAGACTTGTGTCTGCGCGCCCAGTCGTTAAAAATATACTCACTCTATTGATCGAATCAACGCATCACTTCACCTATTCCGCCAGCAACTTTGCGTCCGGAAGCCAGTGCAAGTAATTACATAACAAAAATTTGCACTGACCTCGCTATTGATCATGGTCGGCCTGAACATTATTTAGTTTGGTTTGTTGCATTTTCGGTTGCATACACGATTACATAACAAAAGTGCATACAAACCTCGTGCTATATGGGCAATTTACGCGACCATGGCCTACATTAGTACTGTTTCATTTTAATTTGCAGGCACGATTAAATTACAAAAGTGCCTACTTGACGAAAATGACTTAACAGATATTACCAACCTATTTTTATTATGATGATAATCGAGCATTCTTTAATCCTTTACTTGGCTGTGCTATCCTATTCGCACCATGATTTCACCTTCACGAAACCCCAAGGGAGTTGGAGGGAGCGCAAGAGCGAGACCTCGATAGCCATTAGACGATTCTGGTAAACATCCTCCCACGTGAAGAACATCCAACGATGTAATTATAAAATTTCCCCAGTAGCCGAATAGCCGAATAATAAAATAATTAGCTACGCCTGCGAAGATTGCTTGCTGTGAGATTCGTTCCGTTTTCTTTTTTCAATTTTGCCAGAGCAATTCGTCCATGCTGCTTGACACAACTTTCCTTATCCAGGCACCTACCGGACCCTATCAATCTGCTATAAAGTTTCGTGGGAGATTTCTTTGCTATGTATCACTCAAGCAAATTTCATCCTCAAGCTGCTACCTTAATATGCTTGACATAACTTTACCATAACTTACATAATTTTACGTTATAATGTTTTATATGTTATAATACAATTTACTGTAGCTCTATTTATGTTTAGATTTATGAGTGTTACATTATTCTATTTAATCATTTTGACAATTTTACAGATTTTATATAGTTCCTTTACTATTTCTTTTTTCATGGCCATTTACAGTCTTTCTATTTAGCAATTGGCATTTATATATGTTTTTGACTTTGCCTTATTCGACGGGTTTCTTAATTTCCTCCTTTTTTGCTAACAATACATTGGCTACCTAGCACACGACTTTGAATACTGACACTCAAACATCTCATTCTCATACTAATTTTATACAGTTTTGTATCCCTTTTTACCAATAATTTGCGATGCAATTTTACCCAAGTCAACTATTTACACCCAAATGAATGAACTTAAGCTAGTGGTTGAAGCATTGTTAGGAGCTATCTATATTTACATATGGAAAAACACCTCGGTTAGTGACTTTGCATACTATTTAAAAGAGGTTTAATACTTTGAATGAGTGTTAATTAGTGTTAAAGTATGTACATGACTCCCCCTTTTCGCAAGAGAGAGAATAATGCCAGCCACTCCCTAAAAGAACGAACCGGTACGCGCTGCGGCGTCATCTATCCTAGTCGTCACCCTGATTGCCTGTCTTCTAGCGATAGGTGGCTAAAAAACGTAGGAGGACTATCCGTTCCCCCGGCCTTTTTCCTTATTGCCCATGCCACGGCGGCGCCTAATGGCACTTCAACCCCGGCACAACCGTGCGGAATATACTGCTCCAACTCAACTCCTTGGCTAATCTTCCCCTCCAGCTGTCGATTTAGCTCCTCTATGGCATGGATTTCAGCTCTTGGGACCTTGAAGCTGGGGTGCGGAAGATCAACCCGTGATGTTGCGGTCTCATACACCTTAGTCCAGTTAACCGTGATTGCCCGGGGAATTTGTTTTACCGTAAAAGAAACTGCATCTAAGGTGCAGTAATCTAATTCCATGAACGTGACAGGAAAACGGATCTCTAGTTGGGTGCCGTTGCAAGTGATTGGTATCCTGTCCGTTCGTCCCTTGAAAATCACTCCTAAATTTTCCTTCACATGACCGATGTATGTTCCATTATTCCATTGCTTCACTAAGCACCAGTCCTGCAACTTCTTATTTCCCCGTTCAATCTCCTGGATGCATGACGGCCCAGTACGAACCAGCTTCGCCTCATATAAACGAGGAAGGATTTCAGTAGCATCCTCCTCAAAAAAATATTTCTCCTGCTCTGGTCCGGCAACTCCAAGATCCCAGGAATGCTTCTTCACAGGCGCGGCAACAATTGCTACATGTCTGAACTTCTCTTTGTATGCAAGAGGGATCAGATACTCCATGGTGACTAACTCATTTTGGAGCCATGTTGCCGCTATGTGCGCATCAAATATTTGGTCCGGCTCATCTAACTCTGGCAATATGATCCCAGGCACCTCTGTATTAATACGAATTACATACCCCGCCAGCTCCTTTGTGGGACGAATGCTGCGTAGCTGGTTTAACACTGATCTCCCTTATCAGGGTTTCGACCCCCATGGAGGATTCTGAAATCTCTTGTTTCAGCATTGTTTTCCCCTGCTGCTCCATTAGTCTGTTTATTTGCCCCTCGACCTGCTGATACTCTAAGTTCGTGATATTGCGCGTCAAAGCTGCAATCATAGTCTGCTGATGCTTCATAGTCTCCACCTCGTCATGAATAGCTACATCTTGATAACTAAGGTATGCTACTGTTCCCGCAGCTGCCAGGTATATACTTGCACCCAGCCTCAGGAGGCTACTAGCCACTATTTTTTTTTTTTTGGGGCATTTACGCACACAGTGTTGGACTCCCGATTCGGTACGTCGTCGGACTACCAACTAGTCCGACCACTATGGGAACTGCACCAAAGGCCCGCTTTAGCCGTTTGTTTTTGTATGCGGCGTTCAGCCGCCGGCTAACTTCCTCCGCTTGTAGCTCATTTGCAACCTTGAGCTCATTACAATGGTCCCGAATTTCCTCCATTGTCTGTCGTCCGCATATTTTGCCGAATTTCTCCAATTGCTGTTTCATGAGGTCCAGGTCCCGTGTGAAATTCACTGAAGTCGCGATAGTATACTTAAGGTCGAAGGCTTGTTTTTAATCCCAGTTCTACTACTTTGGTTTCTAAAACCGAATCCACTGACCATGGAACCACAGGCACTGGGATCAGGCATAAACACAGCAAAGTGGCTAAATGCGCCCGTCTGACCCTTCCCTTTGTTCTCGGTGCGGTGCCCTACGAGACCGTCCCCGATTTTATCGTAGTACCAGCAACCTTACCCTCCGGTGGTAGCTTCTTTTTCCCTTCTGAAAGAAGGGGAGCAAGTTGATGTACCGCCCGATGGACATTCTCGCTGCCGATTGTTCTAAGCCTTACTTGCCGCACGACCCCTTTAAGATCTGGGTAGACGTCTAGTACTCGCGCCATTCTCTAGTCTAACGGACTATGACCATTCTCTCGGATCAGTACCAAGTCTCCTTCAGTCACTGGCCTTCCCGGTTCCTTCCACTTGTAACGTTTTTGGAGATAACCCAAATAGTCATCCTCAAACTTGGACCAGAAATGTAGCTGTAGCTCTTGAATCTGGAGGCATCTCTTGGTCGCCATCAGGCCTTCGCGTAGCCCTTCGCCCAACGGGGGCGCCAGAAGGCTCCTTTGGACCAGGAAGTGAGTGAGAGTTAATACAGGTAATGGCTATTGTCGACTAATGGGTACAACAGCCGGCTCTTTAGTATTGCCTCCACGTGCAAATGGCAGTATCAAAGTTGTCTTTCGTGAAGTTGAATATGGAAGGCATCCTTTTGACATAACGTTTCAGGCTGCCAACTGCGGCCTCAAATGGACCCTCTAAATGGCTAGGCGTTGAGCCAGTCTTCCTTCACACTCAGATATCAGCCTACGCCAGACCACCCGAAGTACTTTTGAGGCCCCTACCAAGTTTGTCCCATTACCGCATCGAACTCTTTTAGGCTGCCCCCTGCGGCTAATGAACCGTTGAAACGTTGAAAATGCGTTGGTGGTGAGATCCATGCAGATTTCCAAGTGTATCGCTTTCGTGGCCATGCAAACGAACACCACTTTGTAAACTTTCATTGTTTTCAACGTTCGCAGATTCGACGCTTTGATTTGAAATAGCCCGCATAAATCCGTACCGATGTTTTCAAAGGTCGTCGGCAGCTTCTCCTCGCATTCTGACACACGCTCTGATCCACCCCACACTACCCTCTGTTGTAAGGCGGGAATAAAATATATTTCCCGCACAATGGACATGGTAAGACCTGTCCCGCAATGCTGATTGGCTCGGTGGATTTGATTAATTATCAAGTCAACCAAATGCAGTTTCCCTAGAATTATCGGATGTTTCTGCTCAAAGGGTCTGAGCACATGTTCCAATCTTCCTCCCGCGCGAAGAATCCCGGAAGTCTCGTCTATGAATGGGTTGAGCGTTCACAGCCAATTATGTTTTTCTATTGCTATACCTATCCGAATCCTATCCATTTGTTTCCCGAAGAGTTGGTACTGCTGATATCGAATCACTGCGCACTCCGCCCACTGCAACTAATGAACTGAATAAGGTCCTGTCTTCCCGTTCCTCCATCAGAGGCATCTTGCAACGGTGTTCACCAGCCGAGGTAAAGTCGAGAAGCGAAGCACAAAATCCAAGGAAGACTGGGACCCGGTACTGATTTCCGCTAAATGAACTAACGTCTCTGCTCCTTCATCACCAAATGTCGTGAGAGGGAGTACCTCCTGCAAGAACGGCGGCCCGGTGTCCTGCAAATCGTGAGAAATGAGCTTTTGCGGATACATCCCCCTAGAAGCACAATTCATCGGATTCAGTTTGGATTTTACGTGATGAATTTCTGCTGGGCAAATATACTCTTGTATGGCTGCGACCCTTCGCTGAACTAGCTTATTGTCAATGGTTTTTCGGCTTCGAATCCAGCAAAGGGCCACCTCAGAGTCCGTGTAAGCTGTAAACCTCACGGGAGCACCCCCTAAACTGTCCCGGACGTCTCTGTACAATTTCGCCAGGAGCTCTATACTCTCTAATTCGAGCTTTGGGATCGTACAGGCCCTAGACTTCAGGTTTGTTTTTGTTTTAAGAGGAGTGACGCGTCCTCGAGCGGCAATTAACCGCACGCTATAGCCTACTCCAACCTTTCTTCTACTATAAATAACCGCGGCGTAGCCATCACTCGATGCATCACTGAACCCTTTAAGTTCCATTTCCTCTTTCGTGGACAGGTGTCCAGTCCAACGGGGGACCCTTGCCTCATTTAGACACATCAGCGAAGATAAAACTTTCTCCAACTGTTCTCTGGATGAATCGATTATGACATGGTCCCAGTCGTAACCCTCATGCCACAGCCGCTGAATTTCAATGCGCAGCTTCATTATGACTGGAAACAACCAACCGATTGGATCAAACATCGAGGCGGCTATACTTAGCACCCGTTGTTTCGTATACCATACACGATGCTCAGACTTGGGTTAATCCTGTATTGAAAACAGTCGTCTTTCGGCGAATAATGCAAACCTAGTATGTAGAGATCCTTTTTCGCCTTCTCTAGTTCGACATATGAGTCCATTTGGTGACTTTTGTCAATCTGTTGCAGGACGTCTACGTACTGTTGGACGCCCATTCGGTTAATAGTAGTTAAGTATTTAACATTACGTATATTTATTATAATATTTAAGTTAACATTTATTATTAAATTAGTTATACATGTTATTTGACCTAATCTTAGTCGGCGGACTCAACTTCCGTTTTCCTATTTTTAATTCAAAAGACTTCAGTATTTATTCATATATTACAAATCAGAGACATTTACGAAAAACATAATTACTGCATTAGATTAATTTTTTGTGTGTCTACTACGTTTTAGACAACAACTCATGGCACACTTTTCTGCGATCTTCCACTCCCGCAAAGTGGATAGATCCGCGCCATCTATTCGCTCGCACTCGCAACATTCGAAATAAATTTCGAATGCTGCGAATCCTGCCGCGCCACATCACTCCGCCCCCAGATGAAACCTAGGGGTTTCGGCGACTGATCCCCGAAATTCGTTCGCCCTTAATCCACAAAGCGGACACGACGTTGCTTCGGGGCGCACGCGGGTTTCAGCCTGGACAAAGAGACCGCCTTTTTGTGACCACCGATCTCGAGCTGGAAGAAATGTTCTCCCCGCTCGAGAACGCGGTACGGGCCCTCATATGGAGGCTGCAGCGGCTTCCGGACGGCATCCGTCCTGATCAGCACGTGCGTGCAAGTGTCCAGCTCCTTGGGCGAACTGGCAGGTATGGACGAGTGTCGAGTGGGTGGTGGCGCCTTGATGCGTCGGAGATTGTCCCTCAGCAGACGCACCAACCCCGACTCCGTGAGACCCGATCTCTTGTCGAAGACCGGATCGCTTGGGAGTCTTGGGTTCTCCCCGTAAACCAGCTCCGCGGGGCTGGCAGCAAATTCCTCTCGGCGGGTTGTACGAAGGCCGAGTAGGACGAGAGGCAAGACTTGCGTCCAGGACGGGTCGTCGCGTGCCATAATGGCGGCTTTCAGCGTCCGGTGCCAACGTTCCAGCATCGCATTGGATTGTGGGTGGTATGCCGTAGTCCGCTGGCGTTTAAAACCAGGGAGTTTGCCTAACTCGGAGAAAAGGGTGGACTCAAATTGCATTCCCTGGTCAGTGATGACCACTGCAGGGACGCCAAAGCGAGGTATCCACTCTCGGCAGAGGGCTTCGGCACAAGATTGCGCCGTAATGTCTTTCAGAGGTATTGCCTCAGGCCACCGCGTGAACCTGTCGATGATTGTGAGGCAATACTTATAACCGTGCGAGTCTCGCAAAGGCCCTATTATGTCGAGGTGTATCGTGTGGAAACGCTTGGTAGTGCGGGGGAATGAGCCCACTTCTTTCCTTACATGTCTGGAGACTTTACACTTTTGGCATGCGATGCACTCTCTGGCCCAGGAATTGATATCCTTGTTCATGGAGGGCCAGAAGTATTTTCCGGTGACTAACCGGTTTGTTGTCCTGATGCCGGGGTGCGCCAAGTCGTGAACTGCGTGGAACACTTCCTTGCGAAATGTGGCCGGAATGTATGGCCGAGGTCCCTTTTCCGAGTCTTCGCAGCAGAGCGAGAGGTTTGAGCCGAAGATGGGCGACTCCCGAAATTTGTATTTGGGGTTGGACATGAGGCTCTGAAGTGCTGCGTCATCCACTTGCGCCTTGGCAATAGCCGAGAAATCGAGTGAGGCGGGGATGTTAACTTCGGAGACACGAGACAAAGCGTCAGCAACAATGTTGTCCTTCCCGGACACGTGCTGGATGTCTGACGTGAACTGGCTTATGAAGCTCAGGTGTCCAAGCTGACGAGGGGACGCTTTGTCGGGCTTCTGTTTCAAAGCGAACGTGAGAGGCTTATGGTCCGTGAACACTGTGAACGGCCTGCCTTCTAGGGAGAAACGGAAGTATTTGATGGACAGGTATGCGGCGAGCAGTTCGCGATCGTAGGTGCTGTAGTTCCGTTGAGCGGGATTCAACTGCTTCGAGAAGAAGCTCAACGGCTGCCAAACTTGGTCCACCTTTTGGTGAAGGGCAGCACCTACTGCAATGTCAGAGGCATCAACAAAAACGGCTAGGGGGGCATCTTGCAGAGGGAATGCCAAGAGTGTAGCGTCGGCCAGTTGTTGACGGGATTTGTCAAACGCGCAGATAGCCTCTTCAAACCACACGATCTCTCGTGTGTCCTTAGTTTTGGGGCCAGACAAGTACGCGTTCAAAATGGACTGGAGATGGGCGGCCTTGGGCAGGAAACGACGGTAGAAGTTTAGCATGCCCAAGAACCTCCTCAACTCCCTCACTGTCTTTGGACGCGGGAAGCTTGTTATCGCTTGCACTTTGTCTGGGTCGGGCTGTATTCCTTCAGGGGAAATGAAATGGCCGAGGAATCTCACCTGTTGTTGAAGGAATTTGCATTTCTCAACGTTTAGGACTAAACCGGCCTCAAGGAGACGTTGAAAAATGCACTCGAGATGGGCTAAGTGCTCAGACTCAGTGGAAGAAGCGACCAAAACATCATCCAAATATACGAAACAGAATTCGAGGTTTCGCAGGACTGAGTGAATGAACCTTTGAAAGGTTTGCGCCGCGTTGCACAATCCGAAAGTCATCCGGGTGAACTCGAAGAGTCCAAAGGGTGTGCATATTGCCGTCTTTGGAATGTCTTCAGGAGCTACTGGGATCTGGTGATAAGCCTTGGTTAAGTCCAAGGTCGAAAAGATGCGGCAATTCGCGAGGTGATGCGCAAAGTCGTGGATGAGTGGAATTGGATATCGGTCAGGAACAGTCTGTGCATTTAGCCTTCTGTAATCCCCACATGGGATGCCATTCGCCGTTTGGCTTAGGGACCATATGCAGTGGGGAAGACCAACAGCTGTTTGAGGGCCTGCAGATACCCTGTTGAACGAGTTGTTCAAACTCTTTCCGTGCAATTGCCAGCTTCTGAGATGGTAGAGGACGCACCTTCGAGAAGATCGGGGAACCAGTAGTGATAATGTGGTGCTGCACATTGTGCTTCACTGGTTTGGAGAGACCACAGTTGGTAGTAATCTGGCTGAACTTTTGGAGAAGTGCCCGAACACGAGAGTCGGTAATGTCTTCTAAAAGAACGGAAAGATTATTGCCTGGGTGAGATACCATATGTCCCGACGAATTAAGGTTGGTCGTGGAATCTATAAGAGACTTGTTTTGCAAGTCCACCAGCAATCCATAGTGACACAGGAAGTCTGCGCCTAGTATGGGGAAGCTGACATCCGCCAGGATGAAACGCCACGAAAACGTCCTACGCAAGCCAAGACTCACGTCCACTTGCCTATACCCGTACGTGTTTATGCGGGAGGAATTTGCTGCCGCAAGTTTTAGCGGTTGAGGGAAAAGTTGATGTTGCCGAGGTACGGGAAGAACCGAAACCTCCGCACCAGTATCGATGAGGTAGCTGCGCCCGCTGAGGGGGTCGAAAATAGTTAGGCGACGTGGCGCTGCGTTCTGGGTGGCCGCCGCCAAGACCCCCCGCGGACCTAGTTTTTTGCGGTAGGAGAGAATCTACACGGTAGCGTACATCTTGTCGCTTTATCCCCGAATCTGCGGTGGTACCAGCAAATCCCTTGGTCCGTGGACTGTCTTGACGGCCTGCTACCTGATCGCCCTTTTCGGGTGGCAGACCGTGAGCGTGCTCACGATCTGGCGCCCGAACGCTGAGCGTCCAACGTCGCCCGCATCTCGGCCATACTGGCTGTTAAAGCAGCAATCTCGCGCCTCAATTCACCCACCTCATCCGACGGTGGTTGAACGGCCGCCAAGGTTGGGCGTACGTACACCTCCTGGACCTGGTCGGCCGTCGCTGCCAGTTCCTCCAAGGAACCGGAGACGCAAGCGAGGATCGCCTGGGTGCCCTCCGGGAGCCGGCGCAGCCAGAGCGACTTGATGAGGTCGTCGCCGATCTTGCTCCCACCCAATTGCCTCATTTCACGAAGCAATTGGCTGGGAGTTCGATCACCCAACGTTAAACCCACCAGCAAGTGGTCTAATTTTGCCGACTCGCTTGCCGACAGGCGCCTGATCAACTCGCTCTTGAGCTGCACGTACGATGTCGACTTCACCACGTCGGACACCAGAAGTATGGACTCTTCGTCCAGGCCGACCACCGCGTAGTTGAAGCGGGTCGCGTCCGATGTGATGCCGGACATTTGGAATTGTGCTTCCAAATGCACGAACCACAGCTCGGGGTTCCGCCGCCAAAACGGAGGAACGCGTACGGCGAGGGCGGTCACTTGCGGGTCCGATGGGCCTGCCGCGTCTTTATTGTCAAAAGACATTTTTCTTACAGAGAAGTACGAGATTGAGATGTAAACGCGGTGAGTTTATACTGAAACGCGTTGAACTTTACACCGACACGGCAGGCCGCACCCACAAATGCACGCACGAAACGAGAAAAAAAAAATGATGAGCGAAGCGGACGCTCTCCAGCGCAGACCGAAAACACCACCAATGAAAATGGTGAACTCGCGATGCTAAACACCTCTTCGCCGTCTCTTGCAGCGATTTCAATCTTTTATTACTATTTTTTTTTTTTAAACTTTTAATGTATTGAACAATAATAAATTACAATAATGCTTCGCTGCTGCGGCCTCTTTGGTGAAGACGGCGTTGATGTGAAGGCGGCGGCGGTGGTGGCGGCTTCTGCTGCAGCGATGGTGGCGGGGTCTTCGGTGTCTGCCTGATAGCGGTGATGCTGGTGTCGGTCAGCTGCGCTGATCTTGACGGCGAGGGCTGCAGTGACGGCGGCGGCTTCGACCTCTGCGGCGATGGTGGAGACGATTTCGGCGGCGGAAGTGGCTGCGGCAATGATGGTGGCTGGGGCTGCGTTGATGGCGTCTGTAGCGACAGCGGTGGCAGCTGCTGCGTCTGTGGCAGCACCGGTGACAGCTGCTGCGTCTGTGATGGCAGCGGTGGTGGTTGCGGCGACTGTGGACGGCAGCGGTGGCGGCGACGGGGACAGCCGTTTGCTGCTGTTGTTGATCGTTGTGACAATGATGACTAGTCCGGTGCGTGAAAGGTGTTGTGCAGGAGGGCGTGCGTACGGGAAGTCGCGTGAAAATCTACTTCTGGAGAGGGTCCGACGTGTGTCGCGCAGTACACTGTGTAGAGAAGGTTTTCTCGCGTTTTTTCTTGCCTCTGCTCCGACTCGGGATGTGGAGATGCGACACGTTTTCGTGATGTTTACAACGGCACTCCACTCCACTTCTCGGTGTTTGGAAGTTCTATTTCTGCCGTGTTGCTCGGACGAATTTTGTCGTCAATAGAACTTCACCAATGGCGGCGATGGCGGATAATTTGTCGTTTTTTAAATATCGGGGTCACCAATTAAGTATTTAACATTACTTATATTTATTATAATATTTAAGTTAACATTTATTATTAAATTAGTTATACATGTTATTTGACCTAATCTTAGTCGGCGGACTCAACTTCCGTTTTCCTATTTTTAATTCAAAAGACTTCAGTATTTATTCATATATTACAAATCAGAGACATTTACGAAAAACATAATTACTGCATTAGATTAATTTTTTGTGTGTCTACTACGTTTTAGACAACAACTCATGGCACACTTTTCTGCGATCTTCCACTCCCGCAAAGTGGATAGATCCGCGCCATCTATTCGCTCGCACTCGCAACATTCGAAATAAATTTCGAATGCTGCGAATCCTGCCGCGCCACAGTAGCTTGCCCTTAGCTAATGTTTTTGAAATTCTTCTTCTTTTACACTGGATGCCCCGTACAACAGGTCACCTATATAAAATGCATTCTTGATGATCCAGCGCACCTCCTCGTCGGGGCCATCATCATCTGCCATTTGATGGAGGGTGCGAATCGCTTGCCAGGGTGCGCAGTCTAGACCGCAAGTAAGCGTTTTCAGGAAATATTCTCCGATTGGATCCTCAGGGTTAGCTCTCCACAAAATCCTGAGTCTTATTTGATCCTCCGGTTTCACTAATATCTGTCGCAACATCTTAGTGATGTCGCAAGAATACACATATTCAAACCTGCGTATACTTGTGAGAATTAGCTTCGGCCCGGGGTGAATTATTTCGTTCAAGCTAACCCTATTCGATGTCGGACTGGAAGTGGTGATGGCCTCCTGCCGTATTACACTCAGATACGGGATATAATAAACCTTCCCGCTAGTGTCTCCCTGGAGTTCGGTTGGAACTTTGGACATGTGGCCCAAAGTCAAAAATTCGCTGATAAATTCATCCGACTTGAGTTTATGGTTCTCATTCCTCCGCCACCTCTTCTCCTGTGCTAGATAAAACTGCGCGGCTTTATGGTAAGAGTTACCCAGCTTGACCTTCTCTTGCCGCCACGGAATTGGTACCACATATTTTCCATCCTCTGTTCTGTAATGGTTTTTCACATAGAGTTTTTCGCAGACCTACTAGTCGATGAGATTCGAATCGTCTCTGCTTAGGGGCATATCCCAGAAGGTTTTCAGTTTTTATTCCCACCCTTCCATTGAAACGTGCGTGAAGCAAGAAGTTGTCGACAGTTTCTACTCCGTTCAAGAAGTTAGGATACTGAAACCCAACAACACTGGAACATGCGATGCATATTCCATTACTGGATCAGCTAACTTTCTCTCTTGCAGCAACGCCTTCAACTGGCGCGGGGCCTGCGGCAGAGAGCCTTTAGTCACGCGTTTTACCACCAGTGCCTTAGTACTGATCTCGGTTTCATCATCCAAGTAAACGGTGAGGCAGACAATCGACGACACCTTTCCGGCAGACACACCCCCCACCCCAGACACCTCAATATTGGCCTTCTTTTTTCTCAACCTCAGTTTCTGGACTAAATCCTCAGTTACATAGTTGCTCTGGCTTCCCTGGTCGATGAAACAGCGAACCGGAAGGACTTGCCCATCCTTCTTTGCTACCCTAACTACCGCGGTGGGAAGGACGGTAGCTGAGTATGATAGCTCCGTTGAGATTCTCTGCATGATGAACTGATTGTATCTCATATTTCTTCCTCCTGCATTATAATGAGGTGCTGCTCGTGACAAATTTCAAATTGGAAGTTCCTGCGCTCGTTGCAAGTTTCTCCTCTTTTATATTTGTGGGAGGCGCAGTAAATACATAAATGATAGTGTCGTAGTAATCTCTTCTTGTCGTCACTGTTGGCTAGGTGGGGACATTGAATCGTGGGGCGCTTACCCATGCACAGGAAACACTTGCTCCTTTTAACTTTTCTTCTTGCTAGGGAGGCCGCCTGCTCTGGACATCCCACCGACACCAGCCCAGCCAGGAGAAATAACTACGTACCTATTTTTCAAAAACTGATCTACCTCATTGAGAGTGACTGGTAATTTAAGCTTCTGTAACGACTTTCCCTTAACAGAATAATGACGACAACCCGAAGTCTCTACGCGTCGCCACGTCCATTTTCCTTGTTATGATAAAGGGAATAAATGGAACGCCTTCGTCCGTCTTGAAACCTGCTTTTCGTAGATTTTGGACCACAGAGCGCATTGTATCCAGAGCCTTGTAAAGCGTCCTGGAGTATTTCTGGCTTATTTGCGGAAGATCAATCAATGCTTGGATTTCCTTCTCTATTAGCCCCCGACGATTGCTATACCGCCGATCTCCGTAAACCCCCAAATGGTTGATTACCCGTTTGGCATCGCCTTTCAGTTTGCTTTGAAGCATCATCATGCGTTCCGCATAGCCTATTTCGGAACCATTGCACATTGAGTTGAAAAGGCTTTTAGATGGCTCGTACTGACTAATATCGTCACTGTAACTCGGGATGTCTAGAATTGGTAGGCAGGGTGCCTCTATCCTCGACTCCAGGAGGGCAAATCGTCTAGGTGTACCTGAGCAGGGCCGTTAGCATAGTTGAAAGAATGAAGCTCGCTATTCCACGCCGGGTAATTTTGATCCCTGGGATAACGTGGTCCCCAAACTCCTCCAAAAGAAACTGTACTTCGGCTGGACGCCTGCTGATGGTGCATTCTGGGCCCCATTGATGTTTGATAGTCCTAGTCTGGCCGTCGACCAAATCTTATTCTCTCCAAGCCGTGGAATCACCCCACTACATTGACCTTTATTATCTGTGGCCAATCCACGACTGCGGGGTCCCCTGTCGAACTCCACAGATGGAATTTTGGGTGCTTGTCCAGCTGCTCCTTCATCAATACTTGCAATAGGCTCACCTTCTTCATCCTCAGGAATGAGCCGGGCATGCACCTTGTTGATGAAGTCCTTGGCTTTTGTGGAAACTTCTTGCATAACGCCTACTTTATCTTCGCGAAAGTAAACTAAATCCTCTGATGAATTTAACAATATATCCTCCACAAACTCTGAATAGGTCTTCTGGATCCGCTTCCAGGCGGACTCGAACCTTTCTAAAGTTCGCTTCTGCTGCCTTAGTTTGTATAAAGACTCTTGGATTTCTTCGATCTTGAATAACATTTCTTGTAGAGCATCAATAAGTTCTTGGACTTCCATAGGAGTCAGTATTTATTTTGTTTAGGCCTTAATAAAATAGTAGTAAGTGGGATACTCTCCCAATAGGTTCTGTGTGTTAGAGTGAGAAAGGACGATAGAGCTTTTAAGCTTTCATCCTATCTCGCTCGCTCCGTTTCTTTCGACCTACGAGCTTTCGGGTGCACGCCTTGGGTAAGGGGTGTGCCTTTGCTGGGTGCTTTGGGTGTGTGCCTTTGGTGGGGACTTTGGGCTGTGTGCCTTTGGTGGGGGCTTTGGGTGTGTGCCTTGGGTGAAGGCGTGCCTATGGTGAGGGCTTTGTGGGTTTTGCGACTTGGGTACGGGGTATTGCCTTGTGTTGGGGCCTGCGCTTTTGCCGGGGCGGGGTTCGTGTCTGGGGATGGTTTGTGTCTTGGGTATATTAAGCTCTATTGTGTTTTTCTAGGATAAGTACTTTTGCTATGTGTCTTGGATAATACCGAGTTATGTTTTGGTGTGTTTCTGGGATATGAAGCTTCAATGGGCGTCTTGGGAGATGTCCAGCTAGTTTTGGTGTGTTTCTGAGATAGCGATCTTTTTCAAGTGTTTTTGGGGAGTGTCAACTTTTATTTGGTGCCTTTATGGGGTATCGATCTTTTTGGTATGCTTTTTGTGGGTTATTAAGCTGGTTTGGTGTGTATATGAGATAGCGATGTTTTCCGAGTGGTTTTTGGGGAGTGTTAAGTTGTTTGGGTGTCTTTATAGAGGATATCGATCTTTTTGGTGTGCTTTTTGGGGTTTTAAGCTGTTCTGATGTATTTGTCTGGGTATCGGTCTTTGCGGTGAGTGTCTTGGTTGAAGTGGGGTTTATGGGGATCACGGCGGGCGGCTATGGTGCGGGGTTTAGATAGTAGGTTTCGCCGCGGACTTGAGGCGGTTGGCCTGGCCGATGCAGATTTTGCGGTTATTATTGCTGACTTAGATAATGGGATTAAGTTTAAATGAAAAAGTTCGTTGATAAATTTCAAATATTTATTTTATTATACTTATTTACACATACATCATTCAATATTCTTAGAATTAACAATGTATGTACACTTATTTATATATATTTTCTACTGTGCATCTAAAATGTGTGTAATTCGGAATGTTTGATGAAGCCATTACAATTTTGGTGTATATAATAGGCAAAATCTAGGGCTATAACTACTGCCGCTATAGCTTCATTAGGTTGAAAATATGGTTGTGACTCTTCGAAGACGATGATTTAACACTCGGTCGATTAAAAGGTCCGCACACATCTTCTCCGTTAACATAAACACATATTGGTGAAAGACGCAGATGTTCAGCTTCAATGTCTGAGGGAGTGTTGAAGGCGTTCACTTCTAACGCCCAGACATAGCACTTAATATAGTCTTTTAAATTTGTATAAAATATCCACTTTTTGCAAATTTTTGCGCCTTTCTATCCTCAATGTTCAAATTGCTGAAAGTTTTCAGACGATCGTATTCACGTTTTAAGTTTAACATTTTGACTGCGAGTTTCCACTTTAAATGACGTCTTTTATATTAATCCAGGAGTTGTGGTCGGATGTGAAACCAAGCCACTTGACAATCTTCACACGATCCCCCTCCTCTTTAAGATGTTTTCTACGAGATATACATCTGATTGCTTTGTTTGTAGTAATTCCAGTTCATAGAAACCTGCTTTTATTAAATTTCCTTGGTAATCTTTAAGAGTATAAGTACGCGGTTCTGTATTTTTTATCTGATCTACCCTGAATATTTCTGTGGACCAATTTGGAATGTAGCCGTTTTCAAAGACATGTTTGTGCTTGCTAATTCTTACATAATCGCCTTTTTTTAATTTCGGTTTCGAGGTTACGTTAACCTTTCTATGCACGGTTGATAATAACTTGATTTCGTTTGATGGGCCAACATCTACCGGCTTCATTTGAATGGTACGATGTTTGGTCATATTGTATTTCTTTATTAATCTGCCGAGCAAATTGATCCAATAGTAGTTCCTGTTCATACTGAATTCTTTCGACATAAAATGTTTTAGCGTACGGTTAAATCTTTCTACAATTGACGCTTTCAAGGAACTGTAGGTAGAGTAGTGATTGATCTCGAATTTCTTCATCAATTGTTTAAACGTTCTATTAAAAAATTCTTTGCCATCATCTGCCTGCAAACTTCTTGGTACACGTTTTTGGTTTAGAATTGTCTCCATCGCTCTTGCCACTTCGCCCCCGCTTTTATTTTTGATTGGCGCTGCCCAGGCAAATTTCGAAAATGTGTCGATGACTGTAAGGAGAAATTTGAATCCTTGGTTGTCACTCAAAAATGCACTCATATCAACCAAATCTGCCTGCCATAAGTCATCTATACCTTTGATAACGACACCTCGACGTCTAAAATTTCTGTGGGCCGGTTTATGTAGCTCGTTGATAACCTGTCTCCTACTCATTTTCATAATAAATGCGTATAAATATCGGCTTGGATTTTATTTTTATATTGATTGTACGTACACGGCTTTGTACACGAGATAAGAACTATGTTAAAGTTTATTCATCCATTTACAATGATGCTTGCCGGTCCTTCAGGATGGGGGAAGACAACATTTATAGCAAATCTTCTAAACAACACATCTCTAATACAACCTCAAATTAAGAAAATTATTTGGTGTAATGCAGAGAAACATGCCCTACCTTCAAACTTATCATTTGCAAACATTGAATACTTGGATACTATTCCAGATGAATTTACCAACATCCAAAATGAGCTGACACTAATTGTATTAGACGACATGATGTTGAATGCTTTTTCAAGGCAGGTGTGTGGGCTTTTCACAAAAGAGTCCCATCATCGTAACTTTTCAGTAGTTTTAGTCACACAAAATGTGTTTCACCAAGGCAAATTCTGTCGCGACATAGCGCTTAATTGCAAATACCTAGTAGTTTTTAAAAACCGGTGGGACAAAAGTCAGTTTCTCCATCTTGCTAAACAGATTTATCCAGAGAATAGTAAAGAGCTAGTGAAAATATATAAAGATATCACACAGAGGCCGTATAGTTATTTGCTAGTGGATTTAACCCAAGGTATAAACGAAATCCTTAGATTTCGGACCGATATTTTTAAAAAAAATTTCCTTACATGCTATTGTTCACCAGACGGTATAAGGAATAATCATGGTGTCGAAAGTGAGACGATTAAAGGACAACAAGCATATATTGTGCGTTCTCAAGAATCCTAAATCCTGTTTAAGAAATGCGTTAATGAAGACGGCTGATCCGGAAGTGATAAAAGCGATATGTGAAAATACAATTAACACCCTCAATGGTAACCACCTTCCAAGCAGAAAAGTATTTAACCAACTCTGCAAGTATAAAAAGAATATGCGAAAGTTGGCTGAAGCACAGCGCTCTGTTCGAAAACAACGGAAAGTGCCTATACAGCGGGGTGGCTTTGTTCCCATATTATTAGATAGTCTACTTTCAAGTCCTATAGGAGCAGTTATTTAAAAGCAAATATGCAGAGAAACAATGTTCTTAACAAAATGCTTCTATTATCTCCCGAGGTATCCGAAAACCTCAAAGACGTTATTGAAGAATCGAACAATCAGACTTTGTTTGATTAGGCGATGAGTGAAATACTGAAGAATAAAAACCTTCCTGATATGAATAAGTGGTATAGCTATAGAAATGAGCTAATAAAATTTTTAAACACCAAACGACGAGGTAGACATGTTCCAGAGCTAAAAGGCGATTTTTCAGCAGCTAGTAGAGGTTTGAGCAAAAAGGAAAGTCTTCGAGGCAATCAGACGCAGACAAGATTGATTTTTAAAGAAGATTTATCAACCCAGACATCACCAGAAAGGGAACCGTTCTTGACGGGTGAGTCTGAAGAAATAACGCCACCCAAAAAATCCCTTTCACCTGCAGCTAAACGACGTTTATCAGCAAGTAGTGTTGCCAAAAATCTTCAGCAGCCGAAAATGCAGAAAACTAGTACAAGTAGATCAGGCACGGATGATTATAGGATAATAACAGCTGATGATGGTATAACTCAATAAAGAGTTGCTATAGACATGAGTCCCGGTGAAGTTGCCAGAGCTATGGAGAAGTTAGAGGAAAGAGAAGAGGAAGGGTATAAATGGAAGCAAAAAGGTGCTGTCAAAAAGACTACATTAAAACCTTCACGTCTAGATCGTGGTCAATATGAAATATCTTTTCCAGTGAAAAAAACTGCAAGGCAAAGTGAACATGATTGGGAAAGGATATAAAGTAATAAAGATGCCCGTCGATATAAAAAGCAATGACTTTTACATTTCCCTCCTAAGTAATAGTTCGTTGCTCTTTTACCCCGATAACACACACGCACATTTTTGAAATATATCACCAAGATTGTGTAAACTAAACGATACCTGGTGTGTGGGAACCACAGAAGTAGCATTGCCAGTGCAAAAGGTGAGCACAAAAAGATTTCCCGGCGAATCAATTGAGGAAAGTGGTAGGAAGAGAACAATACGTGATTTACCAGAAATAACTAAAGCTGATCCCATAACTTTGCGAATTGTACTGGTTTTTGATGACTTTCATGGTTCACTTAACTGGACGCAAAAGCAGCTCAAAGAGATAAGCAATAAAGATGGGTTAATTGATTTTACACCGTTGCTTTATTCTTTTCTAACCAGAATAGATCCCCTGATCCAAGTAATCGGGGGGTCACCAGAGTAAAAGAGAAAATGTGGAAACGTTTAGAGGCTGATTTAACAGATAAAGTCATAGCTGAAGCTTCTTACGAGGCTCTTCCGACTGAATTTACACTAAACATAAAACAATCCGACACTGCTGTAGTGAAAGTTATTTTGAAAAGTTATACATATCCCTCTATTGAATACTTCATTAATGTGATTATAGGTCAAATCCCAAGGAAACGAAGAATGTATGACAGTTTAGAATCCATTATTGTTTTAGGTGCAACTTTGCCGCCACCATCCGCTGAATCTCTTAGCAAGATTCCAACTACTGACAGTGCAATATTATTAGAGAAGATTAAAACAATGGAAAGCGATATTCATCGTATAATGGAAAGGCTCCCGGATGAAAAAACCGCATCATCTGAAAAGATTCATGAAGAATACACCTCAATCTTATATATAAAAATCAATTGCTGTTCGTTAGTCTCGCTAAAACTCGAGAACGGCTAAACCGATTTATCTTATCTTGGTTTGGAAATGTTCGTGGAGGTCTAGGGAAGGTTTAAAAGGTGCGAAAAATTCGAATAATTGCTGGTAAAACCCTAAAAACAGCACTTTTCTTCTTCCCATATAAACGTTTTTTTCTAAATAAAATTTAGAGTCAATTTGAACTTTATTGATATTTAATAAAGTTCGATCATCACACACACGCAACTAGAAATATTTGACAACCAAGTGACAATCTTTTATTTCTAAAAAGACAAAAGACATCAAATCTTCCACAGCTCAGAACATGTTGTATTGGAAAATAGAATTTCTGTTTTTAGCATTTTTGTTTCTCACCGTTTAAACCTTCTCTGAATTTCCATAAATATTTCAAGACCAAACTAGACTACCTAGACCTAGACTAGATATTAAGTTTTGTTACAAATTAAATTTCTGAACGCAACCATGTCAAATATTACATTCGATTTGACAACCAACTAATATGGCAATCCATCCTGTTGCGCTTTAGAACACGGAAGGAAGTATTACGATATTGTGTTACGATATCTATGAGTGCGCGAGAACTTTTTTTACTTTGTCAATCCCTTGTGATAGTGACATTCCAGGTAATGCGCTCATTTTTTAAGGTTTTGTGTAAACACAAAACCTTATTAAAATCGGTTTACTGTCTGTCTGTCTGTCTGTCTGTCTGTCTGTCCGTCACACGCATTTTTCTCGGAGACGGTTATAGCGATTGACACCAAGTTTGGTAAAAAGGTGGGAACTGTGAACGCTCACGCATACAGTGAATTACATCCTTTTACGTCGAATTTAAGGGGGGGGTCCCCATACATGCAAAAAGGGGGTGTAAAATTTTTTTTCATCAAATATAGTCATGTGGGGTATCAAATTAAAGGTCTCGATTAGTACTTTTCAAAGCCGACCTTAGTTTTGACATTCGTTGGAAGGGTGGGGAGCGCGGGGGGTTGAAATTGATCACTTCTTTAAGCGGGCCATTCTCAGAAACTACCAAACCGAAAAATCTGAAAAAAATAAGAAGTCTGCCACTATATGGTACCTGGGCTCCGAAATACCTTCCATGCCGATATCTGTTTAAATAAAGTTAATAATAGTATATTACTACAATTTTTTGTAATTGGTTAGGAACCCGCCTTAGGTTCATCCTAGTACTATGAAATTTTGCAGTGATATAGGCTATAATATAGAGCATGATATTACCAAGTTTGGTGGAAATCGCACCATTACTAACAAAGTTATAATACCTCAAATTTGTTGCTTCTTTGAAAATTGAAGGCTATGAATGTCAATATCACCCGAAAGTGGATACTCTCACATGATATATGGATATATTACGTGCTACGTACTAAGAAATACACAAAACCTTTCGTACCTGAAGCGTCCAGCTTCCGGTTTCCCGACTTGTTAAATACAGATTCGTTTTGTTTGTTTTAAAATTATTTTATACAAAAGTTTAGGTTTTTATTTATCGATTGAGGCAGTATGAAGTCTGTCGGGTCAGCTAGTAATGAATAAAATTAGCAGTCTTAATGAATTAATTGGTGAAGTTAGTGGAAAGCTTGATAAGAAAACCTCTGATTCTGGTAGAGGCTTTAGCAAAGAACTTTCAATGATACTAGATGAAAGTCGATATTTGGATAAAAAAGTTGGGGGAATATCGAAGGGTACTTCAGAAGAGTCGCCTACTGTATCTAGCAAATATGGCAATGGAGGAATGGCTTTTATCTCCAGTGACATTGTAAGACCGACAATGGTGGGTGATAGATTCGTACGATGCCTACGCTTAATACCACTGGAAGAGTGTGGGAAATTGTTAAGATTTGAACATAGAACATAGAATATCATCCAATCGAAAAAACTTTTATTGAAAGTATTTCTATGAAAGTAACTAAACAGCAAAGCGAATTGATTGAATTCCGTGCAAGAGAGGCTCCATCATACCTCATGCTGCATTTTGAACGTCGATAAAGTATAAATATACTGTCTGGATGTCAACCAGCTATACTCTGATTGGAAGACTTAAGGAGTTTGAATTATCACAGACATGGATTCCTATTTCACACGTTATTACCTAATCCAGAGTGGCGGGAATTCCTCAATTCAAAATTTTTATCGACCACCAGATATTAGTCAGCACGGTGGAGGTGTTGGTAGTTTCTTTAGAGGTTTAGTGCGACACGCAAGCCCCACGGTCTCGCCAG
The DNA here is from genome assembly GCF_905115235.1 of Hermetia illucens. Classification (NCBI taxonomy): domain Eukaryota; kingdom Metazoa; phylum Arthropoda; class Insecta; order Diptera; family Stratiomyidae; genus Hermetia; species Hermetia illucens. The sequence continues at coordinate 260,018 of NC_051855.1, read as the reverse complement.
AAGCTACAACCTTAAAACAACAAGCAGTAAAAACTGGTAAGGCAATACTATCAGAAGTAGGAGGTAAGCCGATTAAGACCATTCTAAAGAGGCGGGCTAAAACTGCTGCCTGGGAGATAACCCAGAAAGGTATAAATAAACTCTGCAGAGGTATACATAACGTTGTTATCAATAATTATTCATCTCGAAAAAGACCCAATCCCTTTGAGACGAAAAAATCAAGATCGATTTCGAAGTTTAAACGCAGGAGGTATTCTAAAGGAAGAAAAGCTGTTAAAAAATCTCCGTCTTGAAAGCAAGGCAAACCACACAAAAGGCAGATACGTAAACGTGTGATAGACATTTTTGATAAGTAGAAATGTCTTACAAAGAGTGCACGAAGTCTGAACTAGATCTTTTCTCAAGTTCGCCAATTCAAAGTAATATTTTAAAAACAGAGGAAGTAGCATACAAGCCCATAGCTTCATTAGATAACTCTACCGTTTTAGAATTTGTGTCGTTAGGTCATGGCGATACATACCGCGATCTGTCTAGCATATATCTTCGACTAAAAGTACAACTTATTAAAGCAAAAGATGGGAAAGAGGAATTGTACGTTAAAGCTGCTCCACCAATTGGCGTTGTCAATAATGTTCTGCATTCGCTGTTCAGACAATGTACAATACAGTTAAATGGTAGGCCAATAGCGCAAACTGACCACAATTATCAATACAGAGCGTATATTGAAAATTTGCTAAATTATGGCAAGAATACCGCCGAAACCCATTTGGAGTCTGTCGGATGGTATCTCGATGAGAATGAGATGAACATAGTTGAAAGTGGAAAGCCATCTGATTCAAACCAAGGATATAGTAAAAGATCCAAATTGCTTGCACACAGCAATGTGGTGTAGTTTATGGGAAAAGTTCATGGAGATATCTTAAATCAAAATAAGTTGCTAATCAACGGGGTAGATTTGCGTGTCATTTTTTCGCTAGAAAAACCAGAATTTTACTTGCATTGTAAAGACGACGTTCCGCCAACACTAATCAAAATTATAGAGGCGACAATGTATATGAACCATGTAACTGTCAACCCGTCAACATCTTACTTGCGCATGAAAGTGTTCTCCAAAAATCTAATGCAATATATCCATATAAACGTGTAGAAGTGAAGACATATACTCTACCTGCAAACACATTTTCACTTTCACTCGATAATGTGGTCATTGGACAATTACCTAACCTGCTAGTGTTTGGTATGGTAGACAATGAGGAATATACAGGAAAACAGTCGAAAAATTCATACAACTTTAAACACAATAATCTGACAAGGTTCAATTTATCAGTCAATGGAGTACAAGTACCGAACCAACCTCTAAAGTTTGACTTTTCAAATGAAACTCCCATTGGTACGCGAGGATATCTAAGCTTGTTCAAGGGTACTGGAATACATTATTCCGACAATGATCATCAAATATCAAAAAAAATTTTCGATAATGGAGCGTTCTTCTTGGCGTTTGATCTCACTCCGGACAATTCCTACAATTCAACATGTGGAAGTCTACTCAACCAGGGCACGATTAGGATCGAGGGGCGATTGAAAGACGCTCGAAATAAAAGCGTCAAATGCGTTGTTTACGCAGAGTATGATAGCAGTATCGAGATAGACAAGGCTCGGAATGTTTTCACAAGCTATTAAAATGTATATATAGTACCGACATTCCGACATTCTTCCACATTTAATCGAAAGTCGAAATGAGTTGTTTAGTGAAGGTTGACTATCTCCCTGGAGGTGATTCAGCTTTCTTTAAAAAGGTGTCGTTCGCTAGTATTACTGCGGATAATAAGTTGTTCACCAGAGAGATCACCTTTAGATATCCTACTACAACAAGCAATCTCGCAGGTGTGGAACAATTGGGAAGATGCGGCAATTTGGAGCTGAGACGGTTGGATGAAGACGTTATAAAAACATTGGCGAAATTTACTACGGTATTTGTTCAAGATGAGGGTGTAAAGGAATTTATAAAGCGCTATGTAACATCGCACTCGAAAATTATTAATATTGAAGCTTGCAACTTTTCTGAACAGGAATGAACACGATTGAATTAAACAGAACACTCAGAACGAACAAAATACCATCAAGATTCTTCAAAGGCGTTTTTCCATGTAATTATTTACCGAAGCGAATTAAATGTGTGACAGTTATCACAGATCCTTCTTACAAAAGTGGAACTCATTGGGTTGTACTTTGATTCAGTTGGAGGTTACCCAGTAAATATTTTTTTTCAAAAGTTTCTCATGACTAATTCGTCTGTATTTATAAATAATAAGAAACGGTTACAAAGTGCGTTTGCATCCACCTGTGGGTATTACTGTTGTATGTATCTTTACTGGCGTTGTAAGGGACGAAGTCTTAGAAATTTTCTAAACCAATTTTCATTATATGATTTCACTTGGAATGACACTAAAGTTGTTACTTTATACAGAAAAGTGTATTCAAAAAATCATGTGCATATATAACAGGAGGAAATTTATGTACTCCTCGAGATGAGTTAAGTTGAAAAGTGAGAAAAAAACAACGACCAAAACGGTGAAAGATAGAAAATGTCCAGTGCCGGGAGAACAAGTGCTGATAAATTACACCTATTACTTAGACGGATGCCAGAACCGAAAAATTGTGCTCGGTTTTGATCCTTCAAACTTTGAAGCCAAAATCATTTTTCATCTTCATGGACGGTTTCCAGTATCGACAAATTATTCAGTTTTCGACCATATTAACAAGCTTAAAGAGGAAACAGGAGACTTTTTACCGGAAAATCAGTTTGGGCTTTCGAAAAAATACAAAATTCCAGTGGGTCAGGGCAGTATCCAATTGCAGACACTTGAACTTTTGAAGCTATATGAGATGATGCGGTTCTTTAATATTGTTATGAACCACAACAACAGTGCATCAGAGAGCGTGAAAGAATACTATAATGGATACGTTACAAAATGCCGAGAGAAAAACACCCATCAAACTGCCAGACGAAGATTTCTTTATACCATCGAGAGTATCTTACGTTCATGTTAATTATTCCAGACTTTTTTATGAAATATATTTTGTAGCGCTACTTTGTGTTTATAAAGAAATAAAAGAGCAAATTAAATAAAAGGCAATATTTTCTGTTTTATTCAATGATTTTATTTTTCAGCAGATACATATACATATTCACAGTATTTTCTAAAGCACACCTAACATTTGGCGATTCCCCATGTAGCATACAATTTGTTTTATGCTTTTTTAAAAGACCCAGTTTGGAGATGTCTGCCTGAATAATTTCAACGTCTTTAAGGTATTTTTTCAAAACTTTTGCTTTCTCTTTTCCTTTTACATATATTACTGAACCTTCTAGGGTTGATAAAATTTCAGGTAAATGATTATAATCAATGACGCCATTCGACCACGTTAATCCATTTATGAAGTTATAATTATAATCTGATTGCAATTCACTTTTTGCGTTAAGTTCTTCCTTCGGGAACGGAGGTTTGAAATGATACAAAACAGGGTTAATGGAGTCAGTGTTCAATGTAGCTAGTTCTTTTACAAACATTCGCTTATTGTTACCAACTACAAACTGGACATCAACAATAACTGACTTTTTGTTAGATTCCATAACGTATTGCACTATCTTTTCCGAATCTGCCATCAGAATACTGAAAAAAAAGAAGCATCCCTATTTATATTTATTATTCTTCTCTTTTCATTCTTGTAATTTAATTCTCTTAAAGCCGTATGGATAGGATAAATGATTATCCACGAGAATTCTTTTATTAAAAGTAAATGCCAGAGTTTTTTTCTGCGGTTCTGTTATAACAATTCCTACTCATTTTCGCTTAATTTTATTTTCATACTTGATAATCGCCCCATTTTCTTCCTCAGCTTCTCCCATTACCAAACATTTTAAATGATTAAAGTTTACAATTTTGGATGTTTGAAAATTGATTGTTATACCCTTACATTTTGTGATATATTGAGCATCAGGAGAAATTTCAACTTTAAAACTATATGTTTTAGGACCAATGGATACAAATTCCGAAATAAATGCATTAGGACGACTTCGCCTAAATAATCCGATATTTTAAAAATGGAAGGTGTCTTTTTATTTTCAATAAACATTTAACTGTCAGTGTCTCAATAAAGAAGCGCGTTACCGATATTTTCCATTGCTTCATACAGTTTTATCCGTGCAAAGGCAGTTGTGAATGCTGCAATGGGAAGATTAATGTGCGGGAACATGTTTAGATTTTCATCAAAATATCCAGTTTACCCACATTGTGTCCTCATTGATAAGTAAAATGGATGATATCTCCATTCCCGGTGATTGAATAAAATTGCAAAACTCTTTGAAATCACTAAACACGCTTGTGAATGATTTATTTTCCCTTTGAGCAAACTTAGCCCAAAAACAATTCAAAATCAGTTTTTCCGCCGCTTGCTTTCCAGAAAATTCTTTATATTGTCTATATCCAGTTTAATACTTTCACGCTCTTCAAATTTTTTCAAGAAATTCTCTTTATCTACTTCTGTTTTACATTCTCTACCCCAACCGCTACCTTCTTGCTTGATTTTCAAAAATGTGTTTACATATTCGGTGAATAATCCACCATTTTGCGTTTTTGGGTCAAATATTGTGTAATCATATTTCCACACTTCAAAAACCTTAAGTATTTTATAACCTTGCTTAACTGCCATGGCTACTTCAGGAATCACCCATGTGCAGGTAATTTGTCTTTCACATTCTTCGTGTATACATTTAAAGGCATTATTATTTTCTGTGGTCAAAGGGTAGCATAGGTCCCAGGGCGAAACGTGAATTGGTACCCACGATGGAGCATAAAACCACGTGGTGACCGCTGGGAGCTCTTTCTTAACGAACAGCTGCAGACGGAGAAGGATGAAGGCGAGTCTCCCGCGCCTAAGAACGGGAAAAATTGTACCAACTGATCCTCGAGGTTGGGGGTTGGGTAGGGCTGACAACCCTACATGGAAAACAACTTGTTACGAAGCCACAACAGGAGCCTCGGACAGGACGGACTTTAAAACGACGGACCCGACAACGACAACGGATCAACAATTTGCGCATTTTCTCATGGAACGTGCGCTCCCTGTACAGAGATGAAGCTGATGAGCAGCTAGCCGATACGCTGTCCCAATATAGGGCTGATAAAACAGCGTTGCAAGAGATGCGATGGACAGGGACCGGTTTCCTGATGAAGAGCCACTACACTATATATTATAACGGTCATCCAGTAAACCATGTGCTCGGAGTGGGTTTCTTAGTCAGCCAAAAAATGAAACCTGCTGTTATCAGCTTTGAAAACATAAGCGAACGGCTATGCACTCTGCGCTTGCGAGGCAAATTTAGAAATATAAGCCTCATAAACGTTCACGCCCCTATAGAGGAGACTGCAGAGTGGGAGAAGGATACCTTCTATGAGGCAGTAGAACGAACCCTTGAAGCCTGTCCCAGATATGATATTAAAATCATATTTGGGGATTTTAACAGCCAAGTAGGGAAGGAACCCGTATTCAGGCGATACGTTGGCTCCCATAGCTTACACGAAAAAACAAATGATACCGAACAGCGGATTATTCAATTAGCAGGGTCACACGAAATGGTTGTTGGAAGTACCTGGTTTGCGCGAAAAGCGGTCCACAAACATACGTGGGCCTCTGCAGACGGGGCCACTTTCAACCAAATTGACCACGTGTTGATCGAACGCCGCCACCTCTCAGCCTTGATTAATGTCAGAACATATCGGGGGGCCAATATAGACTCGGATCACTATCTCGTTGGCATGGTGCTCCGAGCTCGAATAACAATACCACCTAGAATCCCCTCTGACAATCAGGTGAGAGTGAACACTGAAGCCATCCACAACACAGCCCTCCGCGACACCTTTAAGAGGGAAATGGATGCCGCAATAACCGCAGTCAACAGAGATGAAGCATCAACAAATGATCTTCACATTCACCTGAAGAACGTTATCATGGATACGGCCACAAACATACTTGGCCCCAGCCGCAAAAGGAGTCGGAACGGCTGGTTTGACGATGAATGTAAGCTGGCAACGGAACGGAAGAATGCCGCATACCGAGTAATGTTGCATTCTCAAAGAACGCGGGCACGCGCAGAGACTTATCACGAACTCCGGCGAGCGGAGAAGCGACTTAACAGTCGGAAAAAGGAAGCCTGGGAGAACCAACAAGTCTATGAACTAGAAAAGTACAGGGAGCAACCACAAGACAAAATATATGGTGGGAACGTCAGCACCGAAGACGAATCAACCAACAACATCAAACCGCACTGGTCAAACACAAACACGAAGAAGAATAAGAGAATACAACTTTGAGACCGCTGACAATTTCTCCTATCTAGGGTCGAAAATCACAAACGAGAACAGCTACGATGATGAAATCCGCGCACGGTTGTTGTCAGCCAACAGAGCCTATTTCAGCTTACAAAGATTGATCCGCTCGAAACGTCTCACCATAGGGTCAAAGCTCTTACTGTACGAGACTATGATCTTGCCAGTCCTCATGTATTCCTCGGAAACTTGGGTTCTTAGCAAGAAAAATTGGGAACTCTTGGCCGCGTTCGAGAGAAGAATCCTCCGAAGAATTTTTGGCCCCCTACATGAGGATGGACGATTCCGTAGCCTACACAATGACGAAATCTATGAGCGATACCATAACCGTCCGGTTGTGGATAAAATCCGGCTCAATAGGTTACGGTGGGCGGGTCACTTAATCCGTATGGATGAGGATGATCTCACCCGGATAGTCTATAAGGGCAACATCTATGGTAGAAAGAAGACGAGGCAGACTCTGCCTAAGATGGAGCGATAGTGTAGGTCAGGTCGCCAGACAGCTTTTGGGAATATCGAATTGGTGGACCTCGGCGCAAAACCGAAATGTTTGGAGTTCCTTATTAAGGCAAGCCTAGACCGGATACCGGTTGTTGCGCCGTTGATGATGAGGATGACGTAAAACGTAAAATAGTGACATCATTGATACAGTACTTTAACATTTCATTTTTATTATCAAACATTTTTTATACAATTTTAACTGTACCATTCTAAAAATTTCTGTCTCTCTTTTTGCTTCATTGAATTGTAACCATACATTTTTGGTGTCGGGTATTTCGCAATATAATTAAAATTTTCCTTTGTATTGAAAAACTATGGGTAGTAACCCTTATTATGATTTTTAAATCCAAACACATCAGAAAATTTGGAAATTTAAAGAATCAATAAAACTAACATTTTTAGCGCCATTCATTACAGGATTAATGGCGAATTTTCTATTCAAAATTTCTGATATTAGAAAGTGTCCATCGAAGCCTTGAAAATTATGGGCAACGCAAATAATGTTTGTCACATAAGATCGCGTCATAAACACGTAATCGATAAATTGCTTCACAACATCGATCTCTTCATTATATTGGAAGATATGCTCTCTTTTACCACAATTGACACAATTATTTGATATGTAAGTCATTATAACATGAAAAACACACTTGATGGGCAGTTATTAAATTACAATATGTAAATGTGTATCTGGAGATGCACCGTAAATAGTATCTTGTGTGGTTTCGTAGTCGAAAAAAATAATTAGAAAACGTGAATTACCCTTCCCCCGGTATGGTTGAATGTATTATAACATAGATGTTCTTGTGGAACTACTTTATAACATGTTTGGCAATAGTACTCATTACATGTATGCTCTCTTTTATCTCTAATAACAAAGTTCAAGAGCTTGTTACATATCTTACAGATTTGTAAGGAGTCACAAACACTATCTTTATGAATTTTATTCTGAATATACTGTAGATAACAGTGTTCTCCTCTAAACGATCGACTACACTTTAGGCAATCCCTCAATGTAGAAGTAAATTGGCAAGGAGGATAGCAATAACAGTGTGGACATTTCATTGCACATTTATGAAATCTGTAATTGCTGACATTATCGCAATAATTGCAGGCATAATTCTTATTAAAAAAGACTGTAAGCGATTTGATAACGTAGTAATGGTTTTGTAATGCGGAATAATACACGTAAATTTTTTTTATTTCGGTCATAAAAAAATTATATGGAATTTTAAATAGTATAGAATTTGGATTAGTGATATCATTGAACACAACAATCTGATAATTGTTGAGATACTTTTGAAATTTATACAGATCTAGTAAGCTACAGCCATTTATTTCACTCACATTTATATTTGCAAGTTTACAAAGTTTTTTAGCTGCCTTGCTTAAACTTTTTTTTGCTATTTCACTATCCAAAACATAGCAAATACTTCTCGGAAGACAATGGACATCCCCTTCTTTGCCAACATCTACAACGCTAGTTTTTTCGATAGGACTTCAGCTTCACTTAGCATTTTTGGATTAATTCTACCCTTCCCAAATGGAAAATTGACGATATTTGCATCAATCTGTATAATATCGTCTCAAAGAAATGTTGAATTTGACTGATTAATGCTTGATATTAATGATAGAATGTGTTCGCCATTTAGCTCGCTTACAGGTCTTAAACTAGACCATATAGGTTTCTAGTGCGGCGAGTTTGGCAATGAAATATACATTGAAATTTTACTACTCTCCTTAGAATTTTTCACTTACAACTTCGTTAAAGGTATTTCTAAGACCTTCCAAAATATTTTCCTCAGGATCTTTAAACTCATTCAATCTGAAAATCATGTTTACCCCCATCACATTAAATTTCTTGAAATTTGTCACTTTTTTTGAAATTATTTTGATTTTTTCTTTCACTCCTGAACCGACTTGATAATTTTGATTACTGCTATTACTGTGCGCATTCGTAACAGTAGTAGCAACACATATCGATGAAGTGGAAGCTGCTGGTCTATTTGTACTATTGGTTATAGTTGAACAATCTGACAATTTTACACACTCATCTATAATTTTGAAAAATTTTTTATTTAAACTTTTTACCCAAAGTAACAGAATTTTGTAAGAGCTGAATTAAATTAAAAGTGAAAGTCATTTTTAGAAAATTTTGATTTACTGTATGCTTCTTTTATATTTTTTTTTTATTTTGAAAGAGCTGAAAAGCTCATTATTATTTGAATACCTTAGTTAATAAGCCAACGGTACTGTTGCTCTAATTTATTATTGGTTACATCTGAAATAAAGTTAGAAAACCTGACTCTTACCCCACTGCTACCTTCCTGATCGTCTCAAAATTTCTGCGGATTTCCCACTTGAAATTTGCACTATTTATACGTATTCTTTAGGGAGTCAAAAAAAAAAATAAAAGATCAGACTATACTGGATGAATCAAATCATAATGTTCACAAGCAACAAATCTTCATTATCGCAATCTCTTGGTTCCGTGCATTTTTTCGTGCCAAATATTGCAATAAATCAACAGACAAATGAAATTGTAAGGAGTTTACATTCTTACATTACATATAGTATTATGGATTTGTAGGAAGTTTACATATGCAGATGCTGTGTAATCAATTTCAGAGAACATAAAACATCACAAAACTATCCTGGATAAATTACAAGGCAAGTATCATGATGATGATGATTTTTAAGGTTTTGTGTAAACACAAAATCTTATTAAAATCGGTTTACTGTCTGTCTGTCTTTTTTTTTGTTGAGGAGGTGGAAATCTTCAAAAAGACACTGGTCTGGACACACCAGCGTGCGGGATTTTTACCCACTAAAACCACCCGCGACTCCCTCCCTGCCTCCCTGTCTGTCTGTCTTTTTAAGGTTTTGTGTAAACACAAAACCTTATTAAAATCGGTTTACTGTCTGTCTGTCTGTCTGTCTGTCTGTCCGTCTGTCTGTCTGTCTGTCCGTCACACGCATTTTTCTCGGAGACGGCTATAGCGATTGACACCAAATTTGGTAGAAAGGTGGGAACTGTGAACGCTCACGCATACAGTGAATAACATCCTTTTACGTCGAATTTAAGGGGAGGTCCCCATACATGCAAAAGGGGGGTGCACAATTTTTTTTCATCAAATATAGTCATGTGGGGTATCAAATTAAAGGTCTCGATTAGTACTTTTCAAAGCCGATCTTAGTTTTGACATTCGTTGGAAGGGTGGGGAGCGCGGGGGGTTGAAATTGATCACTTTTTAAGGGGGCAATTCTAAGAAACTACCAAACCGCAAAATCTGAAAAAAATCAGGAGGTTGCCACTATATGGTGCCTGGGCTCCGAAATACCTTCCATGCCGATATCTGTTCAAATAAAGTTAATAATAGTATATTAATACAATTTTTTGTAATTGGCTAGAAACCCCCCTTAACTTCATCCTAGTACCATGCAATTTTGCAGTGATATAAGCTATACTATAGAGCATGATCTTACCAAGTTTGGTGGAAATCGCACCATTACTAACAAAGTTATAATACCTCAAATTTGTTGCTTCTTTGAAAATTGAAGACTATGAATGTCAGTATCACCCGAAAGTGGATACTATCACATAATATATGGATATATTACGTGCTACGTACTAAGAAATACACAAAACCTTTCGTACCTGAAGCGTTTAGCTTCCGGTTTCCCGACTTGTTTTTTTTTTTCAAAAGACACTGGTCTGGACACACCAGCGTGTGCGATTTTTACCCACTAAAACCACCCCCGAATCCCTCCCTGCCACGCGGAACCACCATAGGTATTACATCACCGGGCGGAGTCAGCTCACTCTAGCTTAATCCCATTTCTTCTATACGCGGCGCACGTGATCGCACTTTTCTCCTCTCCTCTGCCTTTCGCAATTTATATTGAATAGATGCGATCATGGAGTTGACCGCATCCCAATTCTCTTGATGTGCTAGCATTTTCGGCACCAGATTTTCTGGTGCCAGCACCTCTCCTAGAGTCTCCTCTAGATTCCTCCTTTCTTCCACAAATCTCGGACAGTGGAAGAATACATGCTCTGGGTCCTCTGGGACTCTATCGTAATTTGGACAGTCGGGTGAGGTCTCCAATTTAAACCTGTGAAGGTATTGGAGATATCCTCCATGCCCCGTGAGAAACTGGGTGAGATTGTAATTAATCTCACCGTGTCGTCTCTCAAACCACTTCTTGATGGCAGGAATGAGCCTATGAGCCCACCGACCCTTTCCCGAGTATTCCCACCGCTCTTGCCATCTATTTATGGATCTCTCCCTCTCAGCCTTCTTCGTTTGCGATAAGGGAGAGATTGGCTTCGCATGGTATATATTCGTCATCTCATCTGCCAAGATGTCAATCGGCATCATTCCAGAGATGACGAATGCTGCATCATCTGAGACAGTCCTGAAGGCAGAGCATACCCTCAGAGCTGTCCTCCTGTAGACTGCATTCAGTTTGCTAGTGTTAACTGGCATCCTCAATGCCTCGCTCCAAACTGGGGTCGCATAGAGCATGATTGAGGTCACCACCCTGGCTATAAGCAACCTAGAGGTATGCCGTGGCCCTCCCACGTTCGACATCATCCTCGCCAGGGCCATACTGGCAGTGGATGATTTATCACAAACATACTGTACGTGTTGCTTATAGCTGAGCTTCTTGTCTATCATCACCCCCAAGTATTTGATGGTCGGCTTGGAAGTGATGATATGATTCCCAATTCTAACACAGGCGTAATTTCTCTTCCGGCGCTTCGTGATGAGGACCGCTTCTGTTTTTTCCTCCGCAAGCGTCAAACCAGAGCTCTCCAACCAGCATTTGACAGCACTGATTGCCTCGCTTGAGTATAACTCAGCATCTTCAAGGTGCTTTGCGACAACAACCAGTGCTATGTCGTCAGCGTAACCCACCACTGTGGCTTCCTCCGGAAGGGGAAGATTAAGTTCATCGTTGTACATGATGTTCCACAGTAGTGGGCCCAATACGGAGCCCTGTGGGACAACGGCGGAAACAACGTACTCCTGCGGTCCGTCATCAGTATCATACCATAGCCTCCTTTCAGTTAAGTAACTATCGACGATAGCAGCGAGATAGGCGGGAATACCAATCTTCGGGATTTGCGTATTAGATTCCAATTGGCCGAATCGAATGCATTTTTCACGTCCTGGGTTACTACCACGCAATATTTGCTAGTACTACCCTTTTCGTGAATTGCATCTTCGGCGAAGCCAGTAACCAATTTGATGGCATCAATTGTTGATCTGGCTTTTCGGAACCCATACTGCCGATCTGAAAGGCCGCCTTGGCCCTCAACAACCGGGAGTAATCTATTAAAGATTACCCGCTCTAACATTTTCCCCACCATGTCAAAAAGACATATGGGTCGGTATGACGATGGTTCACCTGGAGGTTTACCAGGCTTAGGCAGAAGTACCAACTTCTGTCGCTTCCAAGCCGCCGGAAATATTCCCTCGGAGATGCACGCTTCGAACAGCTCAGCTCAGCTCCGTCCAGGCCCGGCGCTTTATTGTCTCCTATTCTGCCGCAGATCTCCAGCAGCTCGTCTCTGGTGACTGGAGGAATTGCCGTCACATTCAGAGGTGGTTGGAACATGTCGGTGCTCTCCTCTTGCTGGGGGAATAACCCCTGGATGATTTTCAGCAAGGGGGTGGGACACGTAATCTGCGGAGAGGAGCGGCCTCTGAGTCGTCCCATCACTATTCTGTAAGCACTCCCCCACGGGTTGATGTCCGCTTCTGAGCAGAGCTCCTTAAAGCATTTTGTCTTGCTTCGCTGGATGGCGAGCTTGAGGGTTTTGCGGGCTGCCTTATAGGCGCACTCTTTCTGCCCCTGATCGACTCTACCTACCGCCCTCTGAGGCGCCCTTCTGGCTCGGTGGCAGGCTGATCGAAGACCGGTCAGTTCATCATTCCACCAGCAGTAGTTCTGTCTTTTTGTCTGTCTGTCTGTCTGTCCGTCACACGCATTTTTCTCGGAGACGGTTATAGCGATTGACACCAAATTTGGTAGAAAGGTGGGAACTGTGAACGCTCACGCATACAGTGAATTACATCCTTTCATGTCGAATTTAAGGGGAGGTCCCCATACATGCAAAAGGGGGGTGTAAATTTCTTTTTCATCAAATATAGTTATGTGGGGTATCAAATTAAAGGTCTCGATTAGTACTTTTCAAAGCCGATCTTAGTTTTGACATTCGTTGGAAGGGTGGGGAGCGCGGGGGGTTGAAATTGATAACTTCTTTAAGGGGGCCATTCTCAGAAATTACCAAACCGAAAAATCTGAAAAAAATTAGGAGGCTGCCACTATATGGTGCCTGGGCTCCGAAATACCTTCCATGCCGATATCTGTTTAAATAAAGTTAATAATAGTATATTACTACAATTTTTTGTAATTGGTTAGAAACCCCCTTAAGTTCATCTTAGCACTATGAAATTTTGCAGTGATATAGGCTATAATATAGAGCATGATCTTACCAAGTTTGGTGGAAATCGCACTATTACTAACAAAGTTCTAATATCTCAAATTTGTTGCTTCTTTGAAAATTGAAGACTATGAATGTCAATATCACCCGAAAGTGGATACTCTCATATAATATATGGATATATTACGTGCTACGTACTAAGAAATACACAAAACCAGCTTCCGGTTTCCCGACTTGTTTATTAGCTATGTAGATATCTTCATGATCGCTATATGAAGTTCTCATGTAGCGACTACATGTATAAAAGGAATTTCTTCTGGAGGTAATTATCATTTGCAAGGCTGCATTATACCAACATGGTAAGTTTATTTAACATCGCTTTAATTGATTCAATGCGCTTTTAGCGCAAGAAAGCTAAGCGCCAACTTTATGTTTGGGTCGCTATTATATACTTTTCTTTTTGACTTTTATGAAACAGAAAAAATCTGTCTCCGAAACTAAAAAAATCTCTTTCTGAAGTAAAATTCTATGTGCTTTTAGCGCAAGAAAACTCAGCGCCAACTTTATGTATGGGTCGCTAATATTTCTTCCATTTTAATTGTAAATGTAAATTCGATGCGCCCTTAGCGCAAGAGAACCGAGCGCCAACTTCAAGTTTGGGTCGCTAGTACAATTTTCTTGATTTACTTAAGAAAATATTTTACAATAGTTTATTATTTGTTTCCTTAGAATACCATCGAAATCCTGAACAATGTCAGCGAAACATTATCCCAGACCTATGTGTCAATATCCAGTTTAGAGGTGGGTAAAAAATATCTCATCACCGAATTCAAGCTTGTTAAAACTAAATTTGGTCAGCGTTTAGAAAACCATCGATATCCTGAACAATGTCAGCGAAACATTACCCCAGACCTATGTGTCAATATCCAGTTTAGAGGTGGGTTAAAAATATCTCATTTACCGTCCATTTTAGTAATAACAATTTTGTTTTCTTACTCGCTTCTCCGAAAAGATTTGTAACCAGAAGCAGATCGATGAGCTGAACGCCATACAGGAACACTATTTCGTTTTCGAAGGTATGGATGCGCAGAAACGCAATTATTTCAAAATAAAATTTGTCCAAAATAATAATTATTCAGCTTATGCACTGTAATTTAAAGTAATATTCAAAATCTCGCATAATATTGTGAAATAGTTTATAAGATAAGAGTTTTAAATAACATCACCACACAATTTGTAACGAATTTCATAATTTGTATATGAAATTTATACGTTACATTGTGAAATAAAGAGAAAGATATATAAATAAGTGTACACATATTGTTAATTTCAAAAAAATATTGAATGATGTATGTGTAAATAAGTATAATAAAATAAATATTTGAACTTTATCAACGAACTTTTTCATTTAAACTTAATCCCATTACCTAAGTCAGCAATGATAACCGCAAAATCTGCATCGGCCAAGCCAACCGCCTTAAGTCCGCGGCGAAGCCTACTACCTAAAGCCCGCACCATAGCCGCCCGCCGTGATCCTCACAAACCCAACTTCAACCAAGGCACTCACCGCAAAGACAAATACATCAAAACAGCTTAATGAACCCCAAAAGGCACACCAAAAAGATCGATTCCCCCTATAAAGACACCCAAACAACTTAACACTCTCCAAAAAGCACTCGGAAAACATCGCTATCTCATATACACACCAAACCAGCTTAATAACCCAAAAAAAAACACCCCAAAAAGATCGATACCAAAGGCACCAAATAAAACTTGACACTCCCCAAAAACACTTGAAAAAGATCGCTATCTCAGAAACACCAAAAATAGCTTGACATCTCCCAAGACGCCCATTTAAGCTTCATATCCCAGAAACACACCAAAACATAACTCAGTATTATCCAAGACACACAGCAAAAGTACTTATCCTAAAAAAACAGCAATAGAGCTTAATATCCCAAAGACACAAAGACACAAACCTCCCACACCAACAAACACCCTCCCCCTCGCCGAACAAAAGTACAGGCTCCCCACAAAAAACAACCCGTACCCAAGTCGCAAAATTTACAAAGCCTCCAACAAAGGCACGCCCCTCACCCCAAGGCACACACCCAAAGCCCCCACCTAAGGCACACAGCCCAAAGCCCCCACCTAAGACACACAGCCCAAAGCCCCCAGCAAAAGGCACACCCCTTACCCAAGGCGCGCACCCGAAAGCTCGCAGTGTGAAAGAGACGGAGCGAGCGAGATAGTATGAAAGCTTAAAAGCTCTATCGTGCTATCTCACTCTAACATAGAGAGTATCCCACTTACTACTTAAAATGTCTAAGTGAGATATTTCTGCACTGGGCTTTGCTCCTTTTATTCGGAACTTGGCACTTCCTAGCTTTGAGTAGATTTAACTGGTCAGTGTTTCATCATATGTTCTAAAGAGCGGAGTCTATAATAACGGACAGAAATCTGAAGACACGGCTCTCATCAGCCACAAAATCTAACGAATGCGCGAAGGCTGCGGACGTGGCCCAGAAAGAGCTTCTTCATTTTCAACCAGATTGACGTTATCCTTCACGTCTTTGATTTGGGATTGTTCTACGTCTTTATTTATTTCAACTTTTATTAATGTTTTTTGTCTTTACAATATAGGTATACTATGATAATAAGGATCATTATTATAATTATAATCGCAAATGAAGAACTTATTGTTATTATATTTCTTTTATTTTCGAATTTCGCTTCTTCTATCTTTTTCTGATTTTCCATGCTTTGCAATTCCATTTTTGCTATAATAAATTTACTTCGTAGTTTAAATTGGTAATGTATTTAATTGGATTTAAAGTTAATATTTGCTGAAATCCTTTAACCGTATTAGTATATGTCTTGTTTTTTATTTCTATTTTACAATTGCTAAATCTCATATAATTTCCATCAAGGTGATATGTTTTTTCATTGCAGTTCTGTTTAATATAGTATTATCGTGTATATTTGTTATTAAGAGAAGTCATTTTTCTATTTCTTCTATTCTTTTTTCGTTGTTGTCTATTTTTATGATAGAAATTACAGAATTTTTACAGGTTAGTGTGGTTTTTAATAACTTTACATGTTTTCGTCTATCATAATACTGGTTGTTATATAATACTACTTCGCTAATGTTTATATTTAAGTATTCTGATTTATAATTTGATATTTTCCTTACATAGTCTGTTAATAATGGTTCAGTTAGTATAGGGATCATCATCAACGGCGCAACAACCGGTATCCGGTCTAGGCCTGCCTTAATAAGGAGCTCCAGACATGCCGGTTTTGCGCCGAGGTCCACCAATTCGATATCCTTAAAAGCTGTCTGGCGTCCTGGGCTACGCCATCGCTCCATCTTAGGCAGGGCCAGTCTCGTCTTCTTTTTCTACTATAGATATTGCCCTTATAGACTTTCCGGGTGGGATCATCCCCATCCACACGGATTAAGTGACCCGCCCACCGAAACCTATTAAGCCGGATTTTATCCACAACCGGACGGTCATGGTATCGCTCATAGATTTCGTCACTGGGTAGGCTAAGGAATCGTCCATCCTCATGTAGGGGGCTAAAAATTCTTCGGAGGATTCTTCTCTCGAACGCGGCCAAGAGTTCGCAATTCTTCTTGCTAAGAACCCAAGTTTCCGAGGAATACATGAGGACTGGCAAGATCATAGTCTCTTGTACAGTAAGAGCTTTGACCCTATGGTGAGACGTTTCGAGCGGAAGAGTTTTTGTAAGCTGAAATAGGCTCTGTTGGCTAACAACAACCGTGCGGGGATTTCATTATCGTAGCTGTTCTCGGTTGTGATTTTCGACCCTAGATAGGCGAAAATAATCAACGGTCTCAAAGTTGTATTCTCCTATCTTTATTCTTCCTGTTTGACCAGTGCGGTTTGATGTTGTTGGTTGGTTCGTCTTCGGTGCTGACGTTGCCACCATATATTTTGTCTTGCTTTCATTGATGTGCAGCCCAGTATTGCGCGCCGCCTGCTCGATCTGCATGAAGGCAGTTTGTAGGTCTCGGGTGGTTCTTTCCACGAAGTCGATATCGTCAGCATAGGCCAGTAGTTGGGTGGACTTAAAGAGGATCGTACCTCTTGCATTTACATCAGCATCACGGATCACTTTCTCGAGGGCCAGGTTAAAGAGGCGCATAATAGGGCATCCCCTTGTCGTAGACCGTTGTTGATGTCGAATGGTCTTGATAGTGATCCTGCTGCTTTTATCTGGCCTCGCACATTTGTCGGGGTCAGCCTAGTCAGTCTTATTAGTTTCGTTGGGATACCGAATTCTCTCGTGGCCGTTAATAGTTTTACCCTGGCTATGCTATCATAAGCGGCTTTAAAATCGATGAATAGATGGTGCAACTGTTGTCCATATTTCAGCAGTTTTTCCATCGCTTGCCGCACAAAGAAAATCTGATCTGTTGCTGATTTGCCTGGATTGAAGCCTCTTTGGTATGGGCCAATTATGTTCTGTACGTATGGGGCTATCCGGCCTAGCAAGATAGTGGAGAATATCTTATAGATGGTACTCAGCAACGTGATACCTCTATAATTGCTGCACTGTGTGATATCTCCCTTTTTATGTATGAGACAGATAATGCCTCGTTGCCAATCGTCAGGCATTGATTCGCTGTCCCATACCTTCAGCACAAGTTGATAAACCACTTAGTGTAACTGGTCGCCTCCATATTTAACCAATTCGGCTGTAAATCCATCGGCTCCTGGCGACTTATGATTGTTTAGCCGATGAATTGCACGGACTTTCTCCTAAACTTGGTGGTGGCAGTATTTGTCCGTCGTCTTCAGTTGGTGGAACCTCAAAATTGCCGATGTGCTGGTTGTTCAGTAGCTCATCAAAGTACTCAATCCATCGCTCCAATATGCCCATTCTGTCGGAAATCAGATTTCCCTCTTTGTCTCGGCAGGATGAGCATCGAGGTGTATAAGGTTTCATCCTGCTGACTTGTGGGTAAAACTTCCGCGCCTGGTGCGGTTGCTCCCTGTACTTTTCTAGTTCACAGACTTGTTGGTTCTCCCAGGCTTCCTTTATCCGTCTGTGAAGTCGCTTCTCCGCTCGACGGAGTTCGCGATAAGTCTCTGCGCGCGGCCGCGTTCTTTGAGAATGCAACATTACTCGATATGCGGAATTCTTCCGTTCCGTTGCCAGCTTACATTCATCGTCAAACCAGCCGTTCCGACTCCTTTTGCGGCTGGGGCCAAGTATGTTTGTGGCCGTATCCATGATAACGTTCTTCAGGTGGTTGTGAAGATCATTTGTTGATGCTTCATCTCCAGATCCTCTGTTGATTGCGGTTATTGCGGCATCCATTTTCCTCTTATAGGTGTCGCGGAGGGTTGTGTTGTGGATGGCTTCAGTGTTAACTCTTACCTGATTGTCAGAGGGGATTCTAGGTGGTATTGTTATTCGAGCTCGGAGCACCATGCCAACGAGATAGTGATCCGAGTCTATATTGGCCCCCCTATATGTTCTGACATTCATCGAGGCTGAGAGGTGGCGGCCTTCAATCAACACGTGGTCAATTTGGCCCACGTATGTTTGTGGACCGCTTTCCGCGCAAACCAGGTACTTCCAACAACCATTTCGTGTGACCCTGCTAATTAAATAATCCGCAGTCCGTTATCATTTGTATTTTCGTGTAAGCTATAGGAGCCAACGTATCGCCTGAATACGGGTTCCTTCCCTACTTGGCTATTAAAATTCCCAAATATGATTTTGATATCTTATCTGGGACAGGCTTCGATGGTTCGTTCTACTGGCTCATAGAAGATATCCTTCTCCAACTCTACAGTCTCTTCTGTAGGGGCGTGAACGTTAATGAGGCTTATATTTCTAAACTTGCCTCGCAAGCGCAGTGTGCATAGCCGATCGCTTATATTTTCAAAGCCGATAACAGCAGGTTTCATATTTGGCTGACTAAGAAACCTACTCCGAGCACATGGTTTACTGGATGGCCACTATAATATATGGTGTAGTGGCTCTTCTCCAGGAAACCGGTCCCTGTCCAAAGCATCTCCTGTAACGCTGTTACATTAGCCCTATATTGGGACAGGGTATCGGCTAGCTGCTTCTCAGCTTCATCTCTGTACAGGGAGCGCACGCTCCATGAGAAAATGCACAAATCGTTATTCTCTTGTCGTTGCCGGGTTCGTCGTTGTATAATCCGTCCAGTCGGAGGCTCCTGTTGTGGCTTCGTAACAAGTTGTTTTCCGTGTTTTCCTACCCAACCTGGAGGAACAGTTGGTAAAATTTGTCCCGTTTTTAGGCGCGGGAGGCTCGCCTTCATCCTTCTCCGTCTGCAGCTTTTCGTTAAGAGAGAACTCCCAGCGGTCACCACGTGGAGGTGGAGATAGGGTTGGTAGTAGAGCTGTTGGTGTTGGTTCAGCAGGCATTTCCCAGGTTTTATACTCCATCGTGGGTACCAATCCACGTTTCGCCCTGGGACCTATGCTACCCTTTGACCACCTATACCTATCCGCCTAGGGATACTGACGGCAAATATTATTTTGTCTTCATTACTTAAAACATTGATTGTTATTTGTTTTAGTTCTTCAAAAGTTATCCTCCGGGAATCATAATAGGTTAATATTGATCTAGTCATTATTCCTGCTTTGACTGAGTTTACGTTGTCTATTATTTTCTCAAGCTCGTCTTTTATCAGACCCAGGTTATGATTTAGTTGAATTGTTGTTAGTATTTAATTCATTTGTTTTGAGGCATTATTTATATCTATGGCTAATCTTTTATATTGTCCGTTAGTTTGGTTGATACTAGATACAATTTTATTTAAATTATTTTCGAAAGCTTTATCTATTCCGATTTGATTATTCATTGATTCTATTGTAGCGTGATTATTAGTATCAATTATTTTTAGGTGTTCCGTTATTTCTTCATAATTGTCGTTGTCCATTAATCCAAATATCCATTCGTATACATTACCTATGGGATTTATTAACCCTCTTCTATTTCTGATGTTATTGTTACATATATCTTTATATCCATTTTTGTCCTGCTGAATTGCATATGTCGAATAATAGGTTTGATGTTGGCATAGTTTGTGAGATTATGGTTTTCGTTTTTTGTAATTTTGCCTTCTATTTGGGTTTTCTAGGTTTGGATGTATTAATTTTGGATTTGTTAAAATTTAATAGTTTCAGCTCTCCTTTTATGGCTTTTATTGTTTTAAGGGTATATGGGTTCGGTTCCATAACTTTAGTGACTTCTTCTAAAGCTTTTTCGTATTGTTCTAAATCTATTTTATGGTATATTCTGCGATAGTCTTTTGGTAGCCTAATTGGGTCCTTTTTGATTAAAATTATTCTGGGTTCAGATTTTATGTTTTCGATTGTTATTTCGGCACTTGTTATCCGATTGAATGTTAGCAGAATGAATATTATAGTTGTCCATAGGATTTTTTAGGAGAAACAGTCCGTGCAATTCATCTGCTAAAAAACCGTAAGTCGCCAGGAGCCGATGGAATTACAGCCGAATTGTTTAAATATGGAGGCGACCAGTTGGTGGACCAAGTGGTTTATCAACTTGTGCTGAAGGTATGGGACAGCGAATCAATGCCTGACGACTGGCAAAGAGGCATTATCTGTCTCATACATAAAAAGGGAGATATCGCACAGTGCAGCAATTATAGAGGTATCACGTTGCTGAGTACCATCTATAAGATATTCTCCGCTATTTTGCTAGGCCGGATAGCCCCATACGCCCAGAACATCATTGGCCCATACCAAAGAGGCTTCAATCCAGGCAAATCAGCAACAGATCAGATTTTCTTTGTGCGGCAAGCGATGAAAAAACGGTTGAAATATGGTCACCAGTTGCACCATCTATTCATCCACTTTAAAGCCACTTATGATATCATTGCCAGGTAAAACTGTACACGGCCATGAGAGAATTCGGTATCCCAACGAAATTAATAAGACTGGGTAGGCAGACCCCGACCAATGTGCGAGGCCAAATAAAAGCAGCAGGATCACTCTCAAGACCA
This sequence comes from Hermetia illucens, assembly GCF_905115235.1. Taxonomy (NCBI): domain Eukaryota; kingdom Metazoa; phylum Arthropoda; class Insecta; order Diptera; family Stratiomyidae; genus Hermetia; species Hermetia illucens. Next base: position 238,636 of record NC_051855.1, on the reverse strand, counting down.
TTCGACATCAAAAACGGTCTACGACAAGGGGATGCCCCATCATACGTCCTCTTTAACCTGGCTCTCAAGAAGGTGATCCGTGATGCTGATGTAAATGCAAGAGGTACGATCCCTTTTAAGTCCACCTAACTACTGGCGTACGCTGACGCTATCGACATCATGGGAATAACGACCCGAGACATACAAACTGCTTTCATCTAGATCGAGCAGGCGGCGCGAGTTCTTGGGCTGCACATCAATGAAAGCAAGACAAAATATATGGTGGCAACGTCAGCACCAAAAACCAACCAACCAACAACATCAAACCGCACTCGTCAAACGGGAAGAATAAAGATAGGAGAATACAACTTTGAGACCGTTGATAATTTCTCCTATCTAGGGTCGAAAATCACAACCGAGAACAGCTACGATGATGAGATCCGCGCCCGGTTGTTGTCAGCCAACTGAGCCTATTTCGGCTTATAAAGATTGTTCCGCTCGAAACGTCTCACCACAGGGTCAAAGTTCTTAATAATAATAATAATAATAATCATTGGCACAACAATCCATATTGGATCAGGGCCTTCAAGTGTGTTAGAGTACTTCATTCAAGACCGTAACGGTACACTAGGAGGCAATGTGGTCAGAATTGCGCTCGCCCGAGATTATTACCCTGATTTGACTCAGGTACTCATTCACAGCTGAGTCGACTGGTATCCGACGTCAAATCACGATACAAATCCCACTGTCGCCAGCGAGATTTGAACCGCGACCTTCCGTACGACAGCCTTGTGCTCTAACCACTCAGCTACCCGGTCAAAGTTCTTACTGTCCAATACAATGATCTTGCCAGTCTTCATGTATTCCTCGGAGACTTGGGTTCTTAGCAAGAAGAATTGCGAACTCTTGGCCGCGTTCGAGAGAAGAATCCTCTCAAAAATGTTTGGCCCCGTAGATGAAGATGGACAATTCCGTAGCCTACATTACGGCGAAATCTATTAGCGATACCATGACCGTCCGGTTGTGGATAAAATCCGGCTCAATAGGTTACGGTGGGCGGGTCACTTAATCCGTATGGATGAGGAGGATCCAACCCGGAAAGTCTATAAGGGCAATATCTATGGTAGAAAAAGAAGACGAGACAGACCCTGCCTGAGATGGAGCGATGGCGTAAGTCAGGACGCCAGACAGCTTTTAAGGATATCGAATTGGTGGACCTCGGCGCAAAACCGGGATGTCTGCAGTTCCTTATTGAGGCAGGCCTAGACCGGATACCAGTTTTTGCGCCGATGATTTATTCCAAACTTTGTAATTAAAGTTTAATTCTGTGGTCCTTGATTTAATGCTTTTTCAATAGTTAGTTTTTGTTCATCAGTTATCTCTGTTTTAAATTGGTCAATTACGTTAGTATATTTCTTTATTCTTTTATTCTTTCGGGATGTATTTTATTTCTGATTCTGTTATTTTTGACTAATAATATTTCAACGTTTTTACATTTGATTACATCGACTTTCCTAAATTTTGGTTGCTCTTTGTGGCTTTCATTTGTATAGTTTTTAATATAGATATCTTTTTGTTCGATCTCTGGTTGTTTCTCACGTTTCCTATTCTGATAGTTTATCCATTTACATTTTGTGCTTTTCAGTTTTTCGTACAATTTTTCTTTGTTGATTAGGCCTACAGGTTTGTACTGTGTTGTATCGTGTATAATATTGTTATAATATTCTGTTGCTTTAAGGACTTTTTCTTGAATTTCGAGTTCGAGTTCTGTAATTGTTAGAATTCTAATTTGTTCTGCCAAGGAATTATGACATCTGTTCATATCAGCGTTTCCAGTATGTGATTTTGTACTGTACTTTTGTACTGTACTTTGTACTTTTATTAAAAAATCAAAAAATGACTGACGGTTTCGTCCAGGGCAGAGGCAACTCATCAGACGCTGCCTCACCTCTGCCCTGGGAGCAGCGTGACCGAAAGTGCCAACAGGTGGAAAAACGTTCCCTTTTATCATCGCAAAAACACGACAAGGTTGCGAATTATATTGGACTAAAACGCCAGTCCACTTTTCTTCTTTTGATAATGGTTTCTAATTCTTTCTTCTTTTTAAGGTTTTGTTTGCAAAACAAAACCTTATTAAAATCGATTCAATGTCTGTCTGTCTTTTTTTTTCAGGAGGTGGAAATCTTCAAAAGACACTGGTCTGGTCACACCAGCGTGTGGGATTTTTACACACTAAAACCACCCCCGAATCCCTCCCTGCCCCGCAGAACCACCATAAGGTATTACATCACGGGGCGAAGTCAGCTCATTCTAGCTTAGACACCTTTCTTCTATACGTGGCGCACGTGACCGTGCTTTTCTCCTCTCCTCTGCCTTTCGCAGTTTGATTTGGAGTTTGGATAGATGAAATCATGGAGTTGACCGCATCTCAATTTTCTTGATGTGCTGGCATTTTCGGCACCACATTTTCTGATGCCAGCACCTATCCTAAAGTGTCCTCTAGTTTCCTCCTTTCTTCCACAAATCTCGGGCAGTGGAAGAATACATGCTCTGGGTCCTCTGGGACTCCATCGCAATTTGGACAGTCGGGTGAGGTGTCCAATTTAAACCTGTGCAGGTATTGCCGATATCCTCCATGCCCCGTGAGAAACTGGGTGAGATTATAATTAATCTCACCGTGTCGTCTCTCAAACCACTCCTTGATGGCTGGAATGAGTCTGTGAGTCCACCGACCCTTTCCCGAGCGTTCCCACCGCTCTTGCCATCTATTATATTTATGGATTCCTTCCTGTCAGCATTCTTCGTCTGTAATAAGGAAGAGATTGGCTTCGCATTGTACATATTCACCATCTTATCTGCCAAGGTGTCAATCGGCATCATTCTAGAGATAACGAATGCTGCATCATCTGAGACAGTCCTGAAGGCAGAGCATACCCTCAACCTTAGCTGAGGCAGCGTCTGATGAGATCGCCTCTGCCCTGCGATCGCAACCGCATAGCCAATATTTAAAAATTTTTAAAAGTACTGGGCGCTCGCCCACGAGAGAGTAGTCCGCGCACTGAATAGCAGAAGTAAGTTGCTTCTCAAATATGTGCAGCCCACCATCAAGTAGATGGTGGGCTAAGGCCAAGCTGATGCCAAATCAAAATTCATTTTTATTAGCTCTAACCAGTTGTAGGTTCAAACAAATGCGATTTCGCTCGTTGTAATTCATACCCTTGGTGGTGGAACGAGCCAATTGTCACCTGTTGCCGCTTTCGGTCACGCTGCCCCGCAGGGTAGAGGCGCTGAGGCAGCGTGTGATGAGATCGCCTCTGCCCTGTGATCGAAACCGCATAGCCAATATTTAAAATTTTTTAATATTATCAAGCATTTGCTCGAATTCAGACAGTATCAAACTTGGTGGGGCGTAGCAGCTGTATACATATACACCACTTATTTTCGCCCACACAAAGCCACTGGCTGTCTGACTTGCAGTACATTGTATGGCCTGTCGACCGCAAGCCCATATCGCCGCTCCGCCAGTCAAATCTGTAACCCATATGTCACCGTGACGGTTTCTATATGGTTCACTTATGATGGCAACTTCCATCTCAGATTCGAACGTGGTTTGCTAAAGTAAATCCTGAGCGACCCTGCAATGGTTAAGGTTTATTTGAATAAACCTCATTTTCTCATTGCAGTGAGCGCCTTCCTAAATTCCGGACATTTGCCACTTCCGGCAATGTGGCGGTTATCCTTTCCCTCTTTTGCTTCGTACAATAGGCATTCCCTATTGCACTCTCTGGTGTGTGTGTGTGTATGGTGGGGGAGAAGCTACAGCTTCTGAGCACTCAGGCCGTGTTGGCCCATTGTACTCACCACCCCCGTCTAACGGAATATTCCAGATTCGTTAACGTATCGCAGGATTTCCGTTAGTGGATGTGATGCTACCCGTCGCAATTGGAGAACATCGGCACCAAAGATCTGATGCCTGATGCGTCCATAGGCGGGGCATTCACATAGGAAATGCTCCATGGATTCCGCTTCCTCATTACAGGAGGGACACGTATCATCCTCGGTAATTCCTATTCTGAACATATGCCCAACTAGTGTATTATGGCCTGTCAAAATGCCCACAATACACCTGCAAGTCCTCCTGCTTTTCGACAGGATAAACTTTGCGGTACGTATGTTCGGTTCTGGCAGGAAAAGTTTGATGTGTCGAGCAGCATTTAGGCTCTGCCACCTGTCATTATGGGAAACTTGTTCCCAGTTTTTGAAAACAGATTTAGCCAATGCTACTGATACCCCAATTGCTGGCTCCGGTCCCGGCATAGGGGAGATTGACCCCTCTTTCGCTAAAGCGTCCGAGATTTCATTTCCCTCTATGCCACAGTGACCAGGTACCCAGAGTAGTTCCACCGTATTCAATCTAGACATAGAGTTCAAACGGTTTCTGCATTCCTGAACGATTTTCGAGGTGATGAAAGGACTGCTCAATGACCTCAGTGCAACTTGACTGTCAATGCAGATTGTGATGCGCCTGCCCTTCAATCGCTCGTCAATCACCCAGTTTGGCACCCTTAGGATCGTATGAACTTCGGCTTGAAAAACCGTTGCATATTGTCCCAAAGGAAAAGCCCACTTCTCGTTTTTATTCGAGAGGTAGACTCCGGCTCCAGAACCCTTTTCTGTTTTTGAGCCATCGGTATAGAAGACTTCCGTACATCCCGCCACGCATTCCTCTGGGTCTTCCCAGTCCTCTCTACGCTTCAGGTCCTCTCTACGGTTCAGCGTAACTACATATCTTCTACCAAACAGATGTATGGAGACACGAGAATCGGAAGGCATTGTAAGAACTGGATTCAGTCCTCCCAGTAACTCTTCCAATGCTCTGTGCCCCCCACATCCGTTGTTTTCCCATAGATCTATTCGAATTAGCCTATGAGCTGCTCTCATTGCAGTGCTTTGAATAAATATATCCAGGGGCTGCAAATTGAGTAGTGCATTCTGAGCTGCGCCGGATGCCGTGCTCATGGCACCAGTGATACCCAAACAAACAGTTCTTTGCAGTGCGGCTAGTTTACGGTGAAAACCTTTTCATCTCACCCTAACCCACCACATTACGGATGCATATAGGAACATCGGCCTAATGATGGCAACGTATATCCACATTACAACATAAGGCCTGAGTCCCCATGTCGAGGCAAAGGCCCATAAGCTGTGAGAGCTCGTTTCATCTTTACCTCTACATGTTTGTTCCAAAGAAATTTTTTATCTAGAGTGACCCCCAGATATTTCACTTCTTCGGAGAGTTGAAGGGTAGTACCCCTCATCTCAGGGAGACAAAGTCCATCCAGTTTTCTCCTTTTTGTGAATAAAACCATTGTGGTTTTATTTGGATTAACTGACAAACCATGTCTAGGGCACCAGCTGTCTATCAAATCAACAGCACGCTGTATATTCCTATAAACCGTTCCAAGATCCGGATCAATAGCAAGTACAGCCGCGTCATCAGCATAACCTTGAGCGTGTATTGGCAAATTTTGCAGTTCGCATAGCAGTGAGTCGATCAGCACGTTGCTTCCGTAGTCAGGTAGCGATCGACCCTTGCCTCAGCGCACAACAATCTTTGCGTTAGCGTAGCATGGATCCACTTAATTAAAGCATCATCAACACCATACGCTCTGGCGGCATCACAAAGTTTTTGAAAAGGCGCACAGTCAAAAGCCCCTTCAATATCCGAATCCCCCACCGCGTACTCACCATTCAAAGTTGCATCCTCTATCTTTGTGACCAAACAATGAAGAGCAGACTCACAGGACTTCCCACGTTGGTAAGCATGTTGGTTTTCACTAAGTGGGTGTGACCTAAGCGCGATTCCACGAATGTGACGCTCCACCAGTCTCTCCAAACCTTTCAGCAAGAATGAAGTCAAGCTGATCTGTCTGAAGTTCTTTGGATTGGAAAAGTCATCTTTCCCAGGTTTCGGTATGAAAACTACCTTAACCTGTTGCCAAGAAGAAGACACGTAGGCCAGAGCAAGACATACTCGAAAAATATTTCTTAGAGGTCGCTCTAAATGCTCCATTCCCTCCTTTAGCATTGCCGGATAGATGCCATCCATGCCAAGTGCTTTGAAATGTTCAGAGGACAGTATGGCAGCTCTCACCTTTTCATGGGTAACAACCGCTTTCGCAGAGTTCCAGTTCCCCTTGCAACACTTGCGTGTTGAAGGAGTTGCAAGAACCGTCAACTCTCCCCCTACCACTTCTCTCACCCGTTCTCCCGGGTGGTGTACTTCCAGGAGGGTCTGTACTGAGTCCAGTCTGGAGCTCGTGAAAGTACCGTCGGGTTTTCTAAGAGAATCCAACTTGGCCGACTCATCCTTTTTGAGCACTCTGCACAGCCTTGAAGTCTCCCTTTCGCCTTCCAGTTCGTCACAGTACACTCTAAAGGAGTCTCGTTTCGAGCACCTCACGAGCCTCTTATATTCACGTTGTGAGTTTCTGAAATTTAACCAGTCTTCGTGCTTGTTACTTTTGCAAGCACGATTTAGAAGTCGCCTGGTTGATTTCCTGAGTTTTTGCAGTTCTCGGTTCCACCAAGGAACCGTTTTACCGCTTTAGCCTCGGGAAATAGGACAAGCCTCTTCATAGCACTCTAAAAGTGTGCAGTTCAGAGTTTTCAATTCATCTTCCAGCACCAAAGGAGTCCTTAGTCGCCTAGGGAACTGTACTTTATTGCCAAGAAGTTCATTGAACTTTGCCCAATCCGTTTTCCTAGGGCTCCATCTTTGTACTGCAGACTGTTCGCCCGTCAGATAGTCAGATTGAATTCTAGATATCGATGATCTGACAGTGAGACCTCGTCTAGCACTCGCCAGTGTGTAATCAACTCTAACAATTACTTCGCTTCCTCTCGGTCCCCCGAACGCAGGGGCGCACCCTACGTTTGCAGTTATAAGACCAGCTGAAGTGATGAAATCAAATAGCTTCTCTCCTCTTGGATTGCATTTGCTACTGCCTCAACAAATATGTTGAGCATTCGCATCGCAACCTTTCGAGACCACTTGATTCTGCATACGCCACCAGATCCATAATTTCTTGCGTCGGTGGAGAATACAAAGAATCATAGGGTAAATAAGCGGAGGCAACTATGATGTTTTTCCTCTCGCCGTTTATCTGGTATTGTATGATGACCGTAGCTAAGTCCTGGGAACAATATTGTCTCAGCATAGTTGCCTCTAACCGTATTGACATCAGGACGCAAGCTCTCGGTCTTATGGATCTTTCGACGTAGAAGATCCTAGCCCCCTTTACTGATCCAATACCACAGATTCTGTTAAATCGAACCCACGGTTCTTGCACCAGAAAGATATAGGGGAAATCCTGTAGCTTTGTCATTCCCGCTGCCAACAGGTAGGAGGGAGCTTTGGCATGCTGCAGGTTGATTTGACCAATCTTTATGTTTTTCGACATAAACTTAGTCTATTGTCTTATGGAAAACAGTTAGAAGCGTATGCGGCAGTCCGCGTATGACGGGGTTTCCCCCACACCATACCGCCAGAGACTCGATCCCCTCGTGATTGATTTCTCTGAGAAAAGCCGTACTTGGAAGTACCGCAATTCCCATGTTCTCATCCACAAAAGATCTCATCTCATCCCGCAGGGCATTCGTCTGTTTTCCACTTAGCACCTTAGTTGGTTTGCGGTGTCCGGGTCGCATAGATTCGATCACTCGAACTGGCATCAAGTCAGTTCCGTTCACGTCTCTGGCTTCCCTTCCTTCCGCCTGCTCCTTGGAAAGTGTAGGAGAAGTTACTAGCAGGTAGGATTCACCCTGTAGTCCCTTCCCCAGTGCGAGCCCCCATACGGGGGTTCCGCCCCTGTATGCACTATCCTCCGCGCACGTCTCCATTGTGGGAGAGCGCACCGAAGATGCTGCAATTTGCTCTATGTTGTGTGAGTCATTGTTCTTCGCTCTCAAAATGGAGATGATGCCCTATTTCAGTCTATATAGGAAAAAGTGGAGCACCATATGGTGACTTCCCCGGAGCACATCCAGACTCTTTTGGTCCAGTTCGAACACCAAGTTGAAACCCTCCACGTTTGTAGATTTGTCCTTCCTGGCATTCATGAACTTTACCCTCCAGTGTCCAAAGTCCATGCCCGGGTTCTGTTCACCCAGCATGCGGATGATGTCCTCTACCTTCCTTCGAGGGCCCAGTAACCAACATCCGACATGTTCTGTCCTGCGTAGCTCAGTGTTCACAATAGTGAACTTGGGCCGACCGCCGGAACTCAAAGTTGGGATTACCTGTTGAAGCCACTTTAAGGCAGCCTCGTCAGCGCACTCCAAATGGAGAAGCCCATCACGAAAACCTTGATCGTTAAATCGTGGCTTCGTTCCAGCATTTTTTTCCACAGGCATTCCCGGAAGATGGTAAATTGTCCCTCTGACATTTTGCCATCCTTGGAGGAAACTCCCACGGCAGCAGTCAGAACAGAGGCTGCAGTTTGCGCATACGTCCTCTTCCTTCCCGCCTTCGTGTTCGTATTCCTGTGGGGAGGACCAGCTTCATTGAGATCTCTCTCGCTGATTTGATCACCTCCCGGCACACCGGTCTTAATCCCCGCGAGACGCGTGAATATAAGCCCTGGTGCGGAGCACAATAAAGCGTTGGCCACAGCAGATGTGTTGGTCTTACGCTTCTTGCGCGCATTACCGCTGACAGAAGAGTCTGGTCCGTCCAGTATGGATTTCACCGGAGTTTCCAGTTTATCCCCACCTTCCGCCTTAGATTCCGTTTTCTTGCGTCCGATTTCTCTAGACGTTACCGCGCCTAGTGGTACAGCCACGTCCATGTCCTCATTCCCAAGGTGTTTCATCTTCCTTCGCAGTGCTCTCTTCCGCCGTCGGCTTAGGGCCTTTCCAGGTTCACGGTGTCCGGACCGCTTGGATCCATTTCCACATATTGGCGTTAAACCAGTAGCGTCCACGTCACCAGCTTCCCGTTCTTCCGCTCTTCCCCGTAAGGATGAAGGAGAAGGTTCTGACAGGCAGGATTCAGCCTGTAGTCCCCCCTCCTTGGTGGCCGAAGTTCCCTTCTGCCGGGCCTTCCTCTTCCGCTTGCGGGTAGATTTGGGCTGTAATACCGCGGACCGGCCGGCCGTAGTCGGATTTCCAGTTTCTCCCAATTTGAGAGTTTCCGTACTTTCCTTTCTGACTAACTTCGCCGTAGGCACTAAATGCAAACTTTTCACTGAGTCGGAAAGCATGCCTTCTACAGATTGATCTATAGGCGAGTATGAATGTGGTGAGGCCTCCAAAATCCGCGCCTCGGCCGCGACATGATTGCTGGGTGGATTCGAAGTCTGCGACTTCTTACCACTTGGAGAGTTTATATCCATCGTTTCCATATTCATATTTTTGGACACCCTTAGTGTAGTTGTAAACTACTACAGGCTCCCCCAGCACGACAAGGTGGTGTCCGAGGGGGAGTGCACTCTCTGGTAATATGGCCTTTCTCCCCACACCTTCTGCATCGATCGGATCTGCTGGTGCATACCTCCGCGCAGTGCCCAAATATGAGACATTTAAAATACTTCTTTAGTGACGTTTGCTCTCTCAAACGGCAGAGAACCCATCCAATCCGAACCCTTCCGGCAGCAACATCTGTGCTGCCTCCGCTGGTACTCGTATTGTGGCCGTTTGAATGCCACCATAGGCTTTTCGAAGGCCCACAACAGACTCGTCTGTAAGTTCTTTCAACTTGAATGTACAAATTTCTCCTTTCGATTCGACTTCATCGAGGTCCTTACATTGTATACAGACCTCATGCTTTTGGGCACGCACTATGGCATTCTCCCCAAGTGAGTTTTTCACTTGAGTGCGAAAGTCATCAGCTTTGTCTAAGCTGGCTCTTTTCAGCTCGAACATGAGATTTCCTTTCTGGGTTCTTCGGATTCTGTTCACATTTCCGCGCAGATCTTTTAGGTCGGGATCTGCTTTGACCTTTTTGAGTAGCTCCGCGTAGGACAGATTGCCCTTACTGGAGATAACAATCGCATCTGGACGAGTTCGCACTTTTTCTTTTGTTGGTAACTTTAGTCCATCCATTGTTTTCGTTCGTCTTGGGCTTCGCAACGCTGGTCGAGTTCGCTGTACGCTTTCCTCCTTCAGAGCTGTTGGTGCTGGTTTCTGAATGTCCTGTCCACCTTTTTTTCTTTTAGGCGCCTGCTGATTATTTATAGGATCCCCTCTTTTTCACGTATTCTTTTATTTCGCTATGATTCTATAATAGTACGGTTAGGCGTCACTTGGGTCGCTTGTGATACTGTTGGCACAGCGGGGTTGGGCGTATCCCTATTATTCCTTTCCTCCATCTGCGATCTATTATAGGGGACTCTAGTAGCCCTAACCATATTCTTTATGGCTTGGTGCACGTTGTGCTTTCCGTAATAAACTCGGACAGCTCAACTATTTTTGTCCCAGCCAACCAACGACAGCAAACCGCACTGGGCAAACAGGAAGAATAAGGATAGGAGAATACAGACAGAATGAGAGAGTTGATAATTTCTCCTATCTAGGGTCGAAAATCACAACCGATAACAGTTACGATGAGGAAATCCGCGCACAGTTGTTGTCAGCCAACTGAGCCTATTTTAGCTAACAAAAACTGTTTCGCTCGAAACGTCTCACCATAAGGTCAAAGCTCTTGCTGTACAAGACAATGATCTTGCCATATATTCCTGGGGGACTTGGTTTCTTAGCAAGAAGAATTGCGAACTCTTGGCCGCGTTCGAGAGAAGAATCCTCCGAAGAATTTGTGGCCCCCTACATGAGGATGGACGATTCCGTAGCCTACATAATGACGAAATCTCTGACTGTCCGGTTGTGGATAAAATCCGGCTCAATACGTTACGGTGGGCGGGTCACTTAATCCGTATGCATGAGGATGATCCAGCCCGGAAAGTCTATCAGGGCAATATCTATGGTAGAAAAAGAAGACGAGACAGACCCTGCCTAAGATGGAGGGATGGCGTAAGCCAGGACGCCAGACAGCTTTTAGGGATATCGAATTGGTGGACCTCGGCGCAAAACCGGGAGTCTGGAGTTCCTTCTTAAGGCAGGCCTAAACCGGATACTGGTTGTTGCACCTTTGATGATGATGATGGGTGAAGGGTAATTCATCCGGATCGGGACTCTGCTCCCTATAAGCCCTGGTAGGGTTACTCCTTTTATACGTTTCTTTACTTTTAGCGTTTATTGACCTTGCCTGTACTTTATCCTTCATCGTCTTTGGCATTGGTGGAGATCCCTCGACCGCAATGCCTCGGTGATGGACAACTTGGCCACCTTGGCATATAATGTTACAAGTCATTTGGATCTGGAGAAGGAAGTGTTGAAGCAAAGTACGACCTTACCGAGAACACCAGTAACAAGACCAAGCAATGATGAACTGAGGGCAGATCGTTGGATGACAAAAACCGTAATAACACCGACCGCATATGTTCAAGATGCGCGATAGCAGGAGGTGCTCCAAGAACAAGGAAGAGATCCATTCAAAAGAAGCTCGTCAACTTTGAGATCTCCAACAATGTCTGTCTATCTGTCTGTCACAACCACTTTTCTCAGAAACGGCCGATTGACACGAAATTTGGTGATAAGTTGGGAATTGTGGATCCCCAGACATATAGTGAGTAATATCCTTCCACGTTGAGATTAAGGGGGGGTCCCCATACATGTAAAAGGGGGTGTAAAACTTTTTTTCACCGTGCCATGTGGGGTATCAATTGAAACGTCTCGATTAGTACTTTTCGAAGTCGATCCTAGTTTTGAGATTTGTTAGATAGGCAGGGAGTGGGAGGGGTAGAAAGTGATGATTTCTTTAACGGACCCGGTTAAACTCAGAAACAACCCAACAGAAAAATCTGAAAAAAATCATGAAGCTGCCTCCATCTGGTGCCCAGGCCTCAAAATACTCTCCATATCGATACCTGTTCAAATTAAGTTAATAATAGTACATTACCATATTTTTGGGGAAATTGAGTTTAAGTTAAGAGTTAAGTTTATCTCAGAGTAACAAAAGTTGGTAGTAGTATAAAATATAATATGAAGCATATTATCCAAATCATACTATTAGTAACAAAGTTACAGTAGCTCAAAGTTGATTTTACCGTGTAAATTTTTTGCAACTGAATATAATTATCACACTCAAGTGGGTAGTCCGACTTGCTAAATGCATATACCTAACGGGCTACGTACAAATGGGATAGTTCTTCACTCAAATATACTCACAGAAACCTTTCATACCTGAAGCGCCCAGCTTCCGGTTTCTCGACTTATTTACTATTACTATCTGCGTTTTGAATAAATTAACAATAACTTCTTTAATTGGGATAAGATCGTTTTGGTCTTCTTCCTCGGAGTGTATTGTTGCATCATCACTTATTCCTTCATAGTATCCATCATCTCCTAACATATTTATTTCATGGTTATCTGCGTTAATACGACTGAGAAAATCAGCAACTTTGGTGTCTTTTCCTTTTGCATATTCTATATCAAAGTTATATTCGTTCAGTTTGATTTTCGAATGTTGTAAGTTGCTATTACGTTCTTTTAGGTTGTTAAGCCAAACAAGGGGTCCATGATCTGTGCGGATATCAAATTTTACTCCATAGAGGTTGGGTCGAAAATACTGGGTAGCCCATACTATGGCTCCTTTTCTATTGTCGAATAGTTCCGTTCACGTTTGTTGAGGGTTCTACTCACGAATGAAATAGGATGTCCTTGTTGTGATAGAACGGCTCCAATTGCTTTGTCTGAAGCATCGGTAGTTAGGACGAATTTTAGTTAAAGTCGGGATAGTGTATTATAGGATAATTAATTACTAAATCTTTGAGTTTTTCAAAGGCTGAAATATATTTAGGATCATTTATGTTTATTTTATTCGTTTTCTTTAGGGCATGTGTTAATTGTAATGCAATTTTTGCATAGTTGTTTATAAGTTTTCGATAATATCCTGTGATGCCTGAGAAAGATTTTATTTTCTTTTTTTTATCTGGGATTTTGAGGTTTCTGATTATGTTTACTTCGTCTAGGTTTGGCTTTATTCCATCAATTGATAGTACGTGAACTTCCATTTCTTGTAGAGAAGTTGCAAATATCAGAATATCATCTAGATATACAACACATATTTTATTGAGGTGTTCCTTCAAATCTACGTTCATCATTCTCTGGAAGGTAGCAGGAGCATTTTTTTAATCCAAAGGGCATTCGATTGAACTTTTAATATCCTTGTGGTGTAGAAAAGGCTGTTTTGAAACGATCATTTTCATTGATCTCAATTTGGTGAAAGCCTTTAGCTAAATCTAGTATTGTGAAGTATTGGGCTTTTCCCAATTTATCAAAGATGCCTTCTATATTCGGTATTGGATATTTATCCTCTATTGTTTCATCGTTTAATTTTCTGTAATCGATGACTATTTTCCGATTAGTTTTGCCAGAATTGTCCAACTTTTTGGGTACTATCCAAATAGGTGCATTATATGGTTAATTTGAAGGGCGGATAATGTTTTGTTTTAACATATCCTCTATTTGGGTTCTCCCTCGATAAATTTTAGAATACAGGTTTATTTGCTTTTGTTTCGATCTCGTGTTTTGTTTGTGTCGTACAAGTCAAATTATCGCCTTCATTGTAGAAAATATTCTCGTTTTCCTTGAATATTTTCCTTAATATTTTTGATTCTTCACTGTTCAAACTTTCGAACAACTTGTTTCTAGTAGCAGTATTGGATTCCAACTCGGTTTGATGATTTATCTCATCAGGTACCGCATAGTTGAAAAGCAACTTAACGTTATATTCCCTTCTCCAATGTTTAATTTTGCGTTTAGAGGATACAGTAAGTTTTGTCCTACTATGGCTTTGAATTTCTTGTTTTGGAAATCCATAACGTTCCATAATATTTTATGACTATTAGTCAGATTGAACTCGAGTGGAATATTTGTTTTTAATTTTTGATTTTTGTAATATTTACTTCCTAATCCCAAGATTGGAATAGGGTTTTCTAATTCTTTTATTTCGTCAATTTTGTAATATTTTCCATCTATACTTAATGTAGAAGATCCTGCATCGGTCCTTCGACTTGATTTTGATTATAATTATTTCTACGATACTAATTGGAGTTGTCTACTTGCATAGACTCTGGTTTGCTATCCTGATTGTAGTGGTGTTGTTGCCTATTTTCATTTTGACTATTATAGTTATTTTGATTATTGTAGTTATTAGGTCTGTTATTATTGTTTCTATTATTAAACCTATAATTCTTATAACGAGGGGTTTGGTTAAGCTTTTGTCTGTGATTGTTATTGCAATTGTGACTGGGTCGATTATTATTATTTCCGAGTTATCACAATCTCGGCAGATGCCGGATTTTACCTAATACTATAATAGCACTAAGGGCCAAGCATTTAGGCTCGGACGATCCTACCTACTTAAAAACTAAAAGGGGCACTGGTGGTGGTGGCCGGTGGTAGGTCAGTGGGAGAATCCGTCGAGTACTCCCCGCAACATCGAGCACGTATGCAGAATGGTGTGCTTCTGCATGGTTTGAACCAAACTGTACGAAAGTCCCAGGACATCAAGGGAAGCCGTCAGGGATTTAGGTACCATACCTGTAGCTGACAATATTATGGGAACTACAACCACCCGCTCGAGACGCCAAATTTCTTTGATTTTCCGAGCCAATGGCTCATAGTTCACCTTCTTCTCCACGTATTTCCGTTCAATGTTGCTATTATGGGGGATAGTAACATCAATAATATACGCGGAGCGACCCGTCTTGTCAACTAACAGTACGTCAGGCTTGTTGTGTGCGGTATGGCGATCAGTCAGAACTTGCCGGTCCCAATACATGCTGTAAGCAGAACTATCAAGTACTGCTTGCGGCTCATATCGGTAAACCGGACATGTTCCCGTAATCAGCCCATGCTTATATGCAAGGTTTTGATGGATAACCTTACATACAGCATTATGCCTGGTGATGTATTGCACCGGTGCCATAACAGTACAGCCAGAAATGAGATGGTCCAACGTCTCTGACGCCGAACCACACATTCTGCACTGGTCGTTCTCCACCCGTTCTTTCATGATGAGCTTTTTATAAACTCGGGTGGCGACCACGCCATCCTGAATGGCACACATAAACCCCTCCGTCTAAGCAAAGACCTCCGCAGCACACAGCCATCTGTTGGACAGATGCAAATCGACAAATGGTTGCCAAAGACAATTTACGTGTTTACCGCGCATTGCCTTCGACTTCCATTCATCGATCCGCTCTTGGTCCGACTTCACCCCACTCAGAGGATCGAAGGATCGATCCTTCAAATTAAGTGGAGTCAGTCCACAGTCTGCCTTACAGACAGCCGCATGCAAGGGACTCGCCTGCTCTTTGCTGTAAAAATAAGCGCGCAGCGAATCGACTTGGCGATGATGTTGTGCCGCCACGTCAACCACGCCTCTACCTCCGATGTCACGAGGCAGGTTCATCCGCTCCACGGCAGACTTTGGGTGATGCATTCGGAATTTGGACATAGTTGTCCGTATCCGCCGCTGGACGTTTTCCAGGTCGGTCTTCGTCCACGGCAATATTCCGAATGCATAAGCCAGTGAAGGGATGGCGAATACATTCAACGCGCTTATGTTATTCTTCCCCGAGAGATGTGATTTCAGCACCAGCTTTACACGTCGCAGGAATTCGGACAGCAGAGCATCCTTCAGATCACCAACTCGAGCATGGGTTCCTTGCAGAATTCCTAGGTACTTGTAGAAGTCTGTCTCGGTCATAGCTTCGATGTGGAGGTCACCAATGCTATGTCCGGCAAGTGGCCCGTGATGACCTTTGCGGATGGCTTGGATTCGACATTTGTCTAATCCAAACTCCATCCGAATATCACGGCTGAACATGTCTATTATTCGCAACAGACTTCTAAGATGGTCGTCAGTACCAGCATACAGCTTGATGTCATCTAAGTACATCAAGTGTGTCAGTCCGCACTTAGCACGTAGGCCACACTTTATTGCAAAACCATGTCCTTTAGCATCATTCAGTGGCCATGAAAGGGGATTCAGTGCCATACAAAACCAAAGGGGACTCAATGAATCCCCCTGGAAGATGCCCCTCCGTATACGGATGGGCTCTGAGGTATTAGCACCCTCAGATGTACGGACTGATAAGGTGGTATGCCACCCTTCCATGACTGTCGCCAAAAACTTTATTAGTTTCGGATCAATGCGATACAGATGTAGGATATCGATTAGCCAGGTATGCGGAACGCTGTCGAAAGCCTTGGCATAATCAATATAGCCACTGAAGAGGTTTCTCTGGGATCTAGTTGCTTGTCCTACAACTACCGAGTCGATAATGAGTTGCTCTTTGCAACCCCTTGACCCAACTCGGCAGCCCTTCTGCTCCTCGGACAGAATGTTGTTGGTCTCGAGGTGCGCATTGATCCTTCCACTAATAATGGACGTGATGAATTTGTAGAGGGTTGGTAAGCAAGTGATCGGTCTTGTGTCTGCGAGGTCCTGCACCGTGTCCCTCTTACGGATAAGGTAGGTAATCCCCGCAGTGAGGAAGGGTGGAAATACCTCCCGCCGACTCATGACCTCATTTATACAGCGTGCCCACCGACTGTATACGCTCGTAAATTTCTAATACCAGAAATTCTGCACCCGATCCAGACCTGGGCCCCTCCAGTTCTTCGAGCTGTTTATGGCTCGTCGAACTTCCTCTTCGGTAACATCCGTGAAATTCATGCCAGGTGTATTGGCATGGCGGGTGCCTTCGGCGGTGATCCACTCAGCATGCTGGGCAGGTAACCCCCAAAGTCCACCCCAGTACTCTTTCGCTTCCGTCACCGAGAACTGTATTCTCTGGGCGCTCTGTTGGGATTCGTTGAGAGATCTGAAAAAGTTCCGCTGGCTCCTCGCGTATGTTGCATTCTGGACACGTCTGGAATAACTTTCGCCATACCGTCGTAACCGACTGCATATGACAGAAAGTTTCTGTTTTAGTGTGTCCAGAATTTCAACAACGGGTGTCTCACAGGGGATGGCATAGTTCCGGTAAACCCTCTGCACTTTATTTCTCACCCGTCGGCTGGCACTGCCAGTGCTGATCTGAATCAGTCTAGCAATGTTCTGCCTTAGTGAGTCCCGCCGACGTTCCAGACGAATTTTCCATGGTGGATCTCTTTTGTCACTCAAACCAATAACGCGAAAGCGAATCTTCTGACCGTGCAATCTAATAGCCGCAACTGCACCACAATACACAAGTGATTGTAGTTGCAGCAGCGACATATCAGCACACAGTCGAGACGCAATCTCATCATTGATTTGAGATAGAATTCCCGGAGTTGCTGGAGATGCATAGAGCCTGGGAATACCTGGTCTATGCAAAGGATCCATATCCGAGAATTCTATACACGCTCTTTGGAATTCGTACCGAACCTCAGCGGAAACCTTAACTGGACGGTGGAGAAAAGTGCTTCGGCGAGTACTGAACCTGTTGCCTGCAGTGCGGCGTGGTTATGTTGATGCCGCCGCCTCTGCCCCCATCGACTCTCGGTCACCAGTTTCCCCAATGACTTCAAGTCGAACACGCTCCCTGATGGTGGCCGGGATTGTGTCGCTGCGAGTAATAAAGTGGTACTGGTCTGCGACTCGCTGCACAGTCACGTGCGCGAATTGCGGGAAACGCTCGACGAATCTCTGGTGCAATAAGGGCCGGTAAGATGTTGTACCCGCCCCCGCCGTTATTTCGTAGTATGAGCGGATGATGAAGAGGTTCATTTCTTCAGTCCATTTCATCCGCTTCCTACGCGAACCTGCTGAAGTGGTCGCCACAGATTGTGGCGAAACAGCTGCAGCAGGCGGAGCTGCGCTCCTGGTCGTCGTGGTGCCTAGACGTCGAACCGCCCCACGACTAGCGGTTTCGACGCCGTGCTGTCCATTACGAGAGCCCGACGTGATGAATTTGTAGAGGGTTGGTAAGCAAGTAATCGGCCTTGTGCCTGCGAGGTCCTGCACCATGTCCTCCTTAGGGATAAGGTAGGTAATCCCCGCAGTGTGGAAGGGTGGAAATACCTCCCGCCGACTCATGACCTCATTTATACTGCGTGCCCACCGACTGTATACGCTCGTAAATTTCTAATACCAGGAATTCTGCACCCGATCCAGACCTGGGCCCCTCCAGCTCTTCGAGCTGTTTATGGCTCATCGAACTTTCTCTTTGGTAACATCCGCAAAATTCATGCCAGGTGTATTGGAATGGCGGATGCCATCGGCGGTGGTCCATTCAGTATGCTGGGCGGGTAACCTCCAAAGTCCACCCCAATATTCTTCCGCTTCCGTCACGGAAAACTGCACTGTCTGGACGCTCTGTTGGGATTCGTTGAGAGGTCTGAATTAAGATGTTTTCAGATGTTCTCGCACAGGACTGAAGCGAAGACGTGGCAGATGGTAGGAAGACATGTAATTGGTCGAAATTTTGAAGGGCAAAGGCACCCTATTCCTTGGGGATGAGGAAAGTGAAAAATCGTGCAACTAATTTCGGAGCGACAATCATCTGATTAAAATGATTAGCTAATGCTCCGTGACTGCTCTTGAACCGTTTCTCCCAAAAGTTGGGAAACTTTGGGAAACACCCCTATAGCCAATTACACGAGACTACCGTCATGGGGGATAATTAAATTATCTCCTTTGAACTTGAAAAGCAGGGAATGGGATCCCATGTCGAATGTTACTTCAATCCAACAGAAGACCAACATGTGGAGAAAGAAACCCATTCACGGAGGCCATATCAAAAATTTGTTGGTTGGCTAATGGTGTACTTTCTATGAGACCGAAGCATTCCTTACTTCAATTCAGACTGCTTCACTTTCAACAAAAAATTACAAAGAGTTCATCCTTGATGACTCCGCAATCACCAACCTCAGAAGTAGGTTATGCAACTGTGAAGAGGAGACCATCCAGCACATAACATCTGCGTGCAGGATGTTGAGCAGTGCCAAGTACACCAATCGTCAAGATACAAGATTCTCCATCAAAACTTTGGGTTGAAATACAACTTAATGACAGCTTACCATCCTTACAATACGTATATTCCGAAGAGAATCTTGGAAAATGATAGGGTCAAACTACTGTGGGATCACACTTTTACCACTGACCACAGTGTTAATCCCAACAGACCGGATCTAGTTCTGTTTCTGAAGGAGGAACGAGCGTGCTAATCGATGTAGCCGTACCGTTGGACCGGAACACTGTTTAAAAACAGCAAAAAAAAGAATCCGGAATTACGGTCCCTTGGTGGACTATATGAAGCAGATTTGGAGACTACAAAAGATCGAAGTAGTCACAGTTGTGATTTCACCAAAGGGATTAGTCTCGCAGAATTTACATAAAGCGCTGAAAAGGCGGAGGAAATGAAAAGGCGGCTATCCTTGCAACCTGCGCTATAGTCCGAATAGTTCTGTCCGGTAACAATCTAACCTAATTGGCTTCAGTCTTGATTCGTACCGTCTTCCATTTAAGATCTATGGCTCTGTAATATGGTCCCCGTGCCATTGCTTGAAGCGTTTGCGACAATCGGAATGTAGCAATACATTTTCACATGGTCGCACACGCCTTTGGATGTTGCCTTCAATCCATCCTTAGGTTGGTCCCCCCTCTGTCCGGTTTGGCGGAAAGAGTGTCCTTGGGTTTTTTGTTAACTATATATTTACATGTATATCCTGTGTGGAGTTGCCAAATCTCCCATTAGGAGCGTCCTTCGTGCGGATAAGGGAATGCTCGGCGAATTTGTCATGGGCATGCACATGTACACATCCGGAGATATGCGTGTATGGGCATGTCTATGCGCAGGCCGGGTAGATGGAAAATAAACGTCGACTCAGAAATAAAACCAAATATGGAGGAACAGCTGGAGATGATAATAGGCATCCGTTTAGCGTACGGCAAGACCCAAGACGAAACAAAAGCAAGGCCGTCAAATGAAAAAGTAAACCAGACGACTCAAGTAACGCCTGTTCTAAATACAAAAGGGGACAAATCGGGTAAGAGGCTGCCCGAAAATCTGAATTTCTTAACAGACCAACAAACCCCGAAAATAAAAAAGTATTCAACTCCCAAAAAGGCTGAGCAGACGAGAACTACGACTGAAGCTGCCAGCGGCACTGTTGGAGCGGCGACCTCGAGAAAACGGACCGGAACTCCAAAAGCGAATGCAGAAGTCTGAAGGAAGATGAAACCGCGGAGATGAAGCGATCGGAGGAAGATAAGACCGGAGGTGATTATCACTTCGAAATGAGGTGAAGGGTCATATGCCGACTTTCTTAGGAGAGTGTAGGCAGACCCCGAACTCACCAACTTGAAAACAATATCAGCCGAATTAGACGTCATAGAAGCGAGGTCATATGTTGGAGCTTAAAAAGTCCAAGGATGTAACTGCTCCGCTATCTTGCTAGACCGGATAGCTCCATACGCCCAGAACATCATTGGCCCATACCAAAGAGGCTTCACTCCAGGCAAATCAGCAACAGATCAGAATTTCTCTCTGCGGCAAGCGATGGAATATGGACAACAGTTGCACCATCTGTTCATCGACCTTAAAGCCGCCTATGATACCATAACCAGGGTAAAACTGTACACGGCCATGAGAGAATTTCGGTATCAAGACGAAATTAATAAGACTGACTAGGCTGACCCTGACCAATGTGCGAGACCAGATAAAAGCAACAGGATCACTCTCAAGACCATTCGACATCAACCACGGTCTACGTCAAGGGGATGCCCTATCATATGTCCTCTTTAACCTGGCCCTCGAGAAAGTGATCCGTGATGCTGAGGTAAATGCAAGAGGTACGATCCTCTTCAAGTCCACCCAACTACTGGCCTATGCTGACGATATCAATCGACATCATGGGAATAACGACCGGAGACGTACAAACTGCCTTCTTCCTGATCGAGGAGGCGGCGCGAGATCTTGGGCTGCACATCAATGAAAACAAGACAAAATATATGGTGGCAACGTCAGCACCGAAAACCAACCAAGCAACAACATCAACCCGCAGTGGTCAAACAGGGAGAATAAAGATAGGAGAATACAATTCCGAGACCGTTGATAATTTCTCCTATCTAGGGTCGAAAATCACAACCGAGAACAGCTACGATAATGAAATCCGCTCACGGTTGTTGTCAGCCAACAGAGCCTATTTCGACTTATAAAGATTGTTCCGCTCGAAACGTCTCACCATAGGGTCAAAGCTCTTACTGTACAAGACTATGATCTTGCCAGTCCTCATGTATTCCTCGGAAACTGATCCCACCCGGAAAGTCTATAAGGGCAATATCTATGGTAGAAAAAGAAGACAAGGCAGACCCTGCCTAAGATGGAGCGATGGCGTAGGTCAGGACGCCAGACAGCTTTTAGGGATATCGAATTGGCGGCCTGGTCTGATTACGCTTCAGGTTAAAGTTGCATAATTAGGCAAGTCCTCACACGACCTCCGCGTGGTGGCCGCTGGAAACCGTCTTCGGGCGGGCCAAGAGTGTGTAGGGCCGGGCTGGGAGTAGGCTCATCCAACTGACGAGGATCTGCTTGTCGGTTATGTGTTAGGGGCAAGTAGATTTGGCGGGGGGATGGACTGAAGCAACAGCCCGGGGATCGTCCTCCCTGCACCGGAGAAGGTGCTAATAGGATCCCAAGCCAAGGTGGAACAGCATACGTCGAGGGCTGCGTGGCCAATGGGGAGCTTGGTCTTCAGTATGCGAACTCTGAATACCTTGGACACCTTCAGTTTCAAATAAGACCCTTACTCTGGTGACCGGGCCAGCCAGGGTGGACATTCTTCCCGGACTACTCGTGGGACCAAGACATGGACTCAATTAATAAAAAAACCAAAACGACGATAGAAGAGGAGGCGCTGATGCCAGGTGCATCATCGGAGGACGAGCTGCTAGCCTCCAGCCAGGAGACAGTGGCCGTCGAGAGCAGTACACTCGGTGCCAGCCGTAGCACCGTTGTGCTGAAACCAACCGGAGGGACCTCCCGGAGCGAGGCGTCAGACGGACTAGTGGGTTCCAGCCTGGAACCCACTGCCGTCAGGCTGGGTGTAGCGAGTACCAGACATAGTACTCCTGACCCGAAGCCCTCAGCGTCGGGGGATCCCTCGAAAGCGAAAACCGACAAGAATGCCGGTCGCCGGAAACCGGCTAAGAAGCGAAGGTCCACGGATGTCCTGCTCAAGAGTCAGTACCAGAAGGCCATGCATATTCTCGGCAAGATTGCCAAGAATAAGGAGGCCGGTACTGTCGACGAGCGGGATGAAAAAGACCTCGCTAAATCCCAGGCGATTGTTGATGAATACAACAGCAAACGCCGGGGTGACGAGCAGAAGGCGAAGCCCATCGCTCTAAAACGCAACCGATCTGAAGACGAGGTCGAACAAGATAAGAAGCGGAGCAGAGTGGGCAAGAGCGCAGACGCCAAGCAACATACGGAGGAAATTGTACAGCAACCGTCAGCCGGCGGGCCACGTACTGCGAAGCCCTTCAGCGATGTGGCCAGGAGTCACTTACGTGTGGCGCTGGCGGATGGCAATTCTGCTAGCGGCAAACTAACGCTGGAGGTGTGGACCAGTGTTGAGACTAGGCTGTCGGGCATGGTCTATGAACATCTCGTGGAAACCGGAGGCAAACACCCGGGACTCACTCCCCACTTTGATTCATCTCAGGTGGTCCGTGGGTTCCACGTAATAGCTCGCATGGACCAGTTCTCTAAGGACTTTCTCGGCTCGTGCGACGCTAAGATCAGCGACGCTTGGGAGGGCGTTAAGCTCAAGATTATCCCTTACGACGAGATTCCCAGGAGACCGGTCGCTCGCATTTGGTTGCCGAAGATCCGCATGGAGAAGGACAAGCTGGTCCATTTCCTGCGCCTTCACAACCCCGGGATCCCCATGGACGACTGGGTTGTTATAAAGGAGGAGGAACCTCAGATAAACAGCCAGCCCGTACTACTCCGCATAAACGAGGAGTGCCTGGAGGCATTAAAAAAGGCTGATTATAAAGTGTGGTTCGGAGTCAGGAATGCCAAAGTAAAAGTGTTCCGCTCTGCAAAACCGGACGACGACCTTGACCCAATCGACGCCGCCAACGAACTGTTGGAGGAGATGACGATCGACGGTCCGACGGGGGCTGACAAACCCCCCACGCAAGCAGATCATGCTGAGGGTAACGCAGATAAATCTGCAGCACTCGAAGTGTGCCTCGGCTAATCTGCTCGTCCTTCTCTTAGAGGAAGACATCGACATCGCATTAATACAGGAGCTCTGGGTCGGAAGCGACCGAACCATCAAAGGGCTCCAAAACAAATATTTTAATTTATTCCACAGCACCGGAGACGCTGATCAGGCTAAACCTAGAGCATGTATTCTTGCGAGGAAGAGTCTGCACGCTTTCCTGTGCCCGGACCTGAGCTCCAGTGACCCAGTTGCGGTCAAGCTGGAGCAGGTGGGGGCAGAGAACGTGTATATTTCCTCGGCGTACATGGCTCACGACCGATCAGCTCCGCCAGAGGAACTACAACATCTGACGAACACCATAAGACTAAAGAAAGCCAACCTGCTGATAGGCTCCGACGCAAATGCCAGGCATAGGCTTTGGGGCAGCTCCGAAATCAACGAAAGAGGTGAGTCAGTCTTTGATTTTATTATTACTTCAAATCAATCGGTGTGTAACAGGGGCAGTACACCAACCTTTCATTTCCCCTGCTCGGAGAACTGTGACGGTTGGGAGGAGGTCCTTGATATCACCCTAATAACCGACAACGGGATTCTTAGGGGGAGGACTGGAGAGGGTCTGACCAGAGATCCTTCTCTGACCACAGTTGGATACTCTTCAGTCTAGATCTCGCCGCAGAGGTCTCCAAGCCCTTTAGAGACCCCAGGAGGATCGACTGGAGAAAGTTTGGTCAGGTAATTAAGAACAAACTCTCCGGTGCGCAAATTGGTAGGATTGGCACGACAGACGAACTGGAGTCAAAGGTCAGGGCTCTGGCGAAGGCTTTTGATACTGCCTTCAAAAGTCTCGTGCCCTGCTAAGTACAGCAAAAAGACCCTGCCACCGTGGTGGAACGAAGATCTCTCTAGTATCAGGAAGCTGACCAGAGAAATCTTCAACATCTGCTACAGGCAAAAATATTGGCAGCCATACAAGGACTGCCTAAAGAAATACAAGTCGGCTATCAGGACCGCCAAGAGGCGGTCTTGGCTAGACTATTGTCAGAACATTGAAAGCACTAGTGAATCCGCGAGGCTCAATAAGATTCTGTCCAAGGAACATAAGAGTCCATCCTTCCTTAAAAAGTCGGAAGGCTCCTGAACGGAATCTTCTAGTGAAACCTTGGAGCTGCTGGTGCAAATGCACTTTCCCTCCAGCGAGGAGGACTGTGAGTCAGAACCTCGCTTGGAGGGTTTGCGGCAACCCCAGCTGTGTGAGACTATCAAATCGGTAATTACCGGGGATAGGATCGGCTGGGCTATAAACAGCTTCTCCGCATACAAATCTCCAGGCCCAGATGGCATAATGCCAGTCATGCTACAGAAGCAGCAGGAAAGGGTTGTGCCGTGGCTTGTTGAGATTTACCGAAGCTGCATCACTTTAGGATACGTACCGCAGTCCTGGAGGCGCGCACGGGTGGTTTTCATACCGAAAGCGGACAGGCGAGGTCATGAGTCCGCGAAGGACTTTCGGCCAATCAGCCTGACCTCTTTCGTGCTGAAGACCCTAGAACGCATCCTGGACATTCACTTAAGGACGATTATGGAGAGAACGCCTTTCTCTAAGTCCCAGCATGCCTACCTCAAAGGAAAATCCACAGAAACCGCCCTCCACGAGGTAATTGGCACGCTGCTGTACAAGCAGTATACCCTTGCTGCCTTCTTGGATATAGAAGGAGCTTTCAACACCGTCAGTACCAACGCCATCAAGGAAGCCTTGACCGGTATTGGACTGGAGGGGTATCTCACGCATTGGATTATATCCATGCTGAGTACCAGGATAATCCAGTCCGATCTGGGAGGCAACCACTTGACCAGAGCTGTGAACAGAGGCACGCCCTAGGGTGGTGCTATCTCACCGGTGCTCTGGTTAATAGTAATGGACAAAATTTTACGTACATTGGACAGCAGCGGGGTGAAGGTGGTGGCGTATGCCGACGACTTGGTGATATTAGCATCAGGGATGTTTCTGTCCATTATGAGCGACATCATGGAAGGAGCGTTGCGAAAGGTGTGCCTGTGGGCCGCAAGATGCGGACTCAGCATAAACCCAACCAAAACGCAACTGATGCTATTCACCACCAAGACAAGGATACCTGAATTCCATCTACCACGGCTGAATGAACAAAGATTGGTTCTTTCCTCTAATGTAAAGTATCTGGGTGTAATCCTGGATCCTAAGCTAAATTGGAGGTTGAACATAGAACTGAGGGTTAAGGAGGCCTGCATTGCCTTCTATGCCTGTAAGAGAACCTTTGCCAAGAAATGGGATCTCCGGCCGAGGATGGTTCTCTGGATGTACACCGCTGTAGTGCGTCCGATACTGACGTACGGATCTATTGTATGGTGGCAGGCTTTGAAGAAGAAATACAATAGAACGAAGCTTAATAGGATTCAAAGAACCGCGTGTGCAGGTGCTACGGGGGCTCTGTAGTCCTGCCCGGCAGATGCTCTCAATATACTCCTGCATATCCTCCCCCTTGACCTCCACATCAAATATGTTGCAGCGTGCAGTGCCGTCAGACTACGTGAGTCCGGATGTTGGACAGCGAAGTCCTACGGCCACAGCAACATTCTAGATTAAATACCTCGGGAAATCTGGGCATCCCCCACGGACTGTGTCACACGCAAGCTGAACTTCACGAGAAACTTTGCTGTGGACCTTCCAACCAGGGCAAAGTGGAAGACCGGTGCGTGTTGCAAGACTATGACACGGCATTCTTTACGGACGGATCAAAGATGGCCTATGGAGTCGGCGCGGGGCTTTTCTCGAATACACACGGTGTATCCAAGTCGTATGGTCTCCCAGGTTTCGCCAGTGTATTCCAGGCGGAAGTACTGGCGATATTGGAAGTCTGTCGATGGCTGGAGCGTGATTCGAGCCCCAAGCGTAACATAGCCATTCTGACCGACAGCCAAGCGGCCATCAAGGCCTTGTGCTCAACGACGACATCTTCCCGGTTGGTGGGGCAGTGCAGAGACACGCTCAACCATCTAGGCGGCACGCTCAAGATCACTCTCCTCTGGGTTCCCGGGCATAGGAACATAGAGGGGAATGAGCGGGCTGACGGATTGGCCAGGCAAGGCTCTGCTCTTGGCAGTCCCTCGGGGAATACAGTCGGTGTTCCGCTGGCGGCTGTCGGGGGCCGAGTCTACTCGCACTACCTAGCAGCCGCGGGCCTGAGATGGCGAAGGCTTACAAGCTGTGCCAAATCAAGGAGAATTTGGCCCGCTTACAACATGGCCCGATCACGAGAGCTCCTGTGCCAGACGCGTGCAAATGCATTCAAGATTACGGCGGTCTTCACGGGGCACTGGCCCATAGGGGACCATGCCGCTAGGCTCGGCTTACCCTACAACTCGCATTGCCGAAGCTGCGGAGAAGGAAGGGAAACCCTCATGCACTTTCTCTGCGATTGCCCGGCTCTGGCTCGAGTCAGGCTGCGGACACTGGGTAAACCATTCTTTGCGGACCTTAGCGAGATTTCTAGCTGCAGGGTCGGAGAGCTGCTTTCCTTCGTGAATGCTACGGGCTGGCTCTGAAGATCCGAGCCAGCTGGACTCTGCTTCCCTGTTCCTATAACAACGCTAATTGGGCTCCTCGGAGCGGCCACTGATACCTACCTACCTACCATCGAATTGGTGGACCTCGGCGCAAAACCGGGATGTCTGGAGTTCCTTATTAAGGCAGGCCTAGACCGGATACCGGTTTTTGCGCCGTTGACGATGATGATGTAACTGCGGACAAATTATTGAGCCAAATCAGAAAGTCATTAGGACAGGAAGCCGATATAAGGGTTAGCAGGCCGGAGAACACCATAATCTGCAAAGGTATAGATGAAATTACGATGAAGGAGGAGGTTCACGAAGCGTTGGAGAAGCAGTTCGGCTTCGGTCATATTGCGAAGACATACACTAGTCCAAATGACAGGTCAAAGCAATGCAGGAGATGCGGAAAGGAAGAAAGCGATTTCGACAAGACTGTGGAGCAAACCCAAATTACCTACTGTGCAAAGGAAAGAAGGAGGTGGACCATCAGCACATTACAGGCAGCAGTAGGTGCCCGGAATACAGAAGAGCTGTTTCGGCAATGTCCTAGGCGACCTCGTCCAGGGGCTATTCTGCTTGGGCATCCGCCAAGCGCGCGAGTTATATGATGAGCTTTGGCTTATCTTAAAAAAAAACTATATTTTGTGTTTTAATTACTTTATTTTAATAATGGTTGTTCCAACCGAATCAACCAGCGGCGGTCTTAAGACTAACTTAAAACATAATTGCAAAATTGATTGCACCGTTGCGCAAAAATGCAAGGTTGCATAAATTGCTTTTCGAGATTCCAGAATTAAGAATTTGAATTCTATTCCCATGGTCTAAATTTGCAAGTTAAGCAAAGACCAGTCCGTTCTAGTGAAACTGGACTCCCTAGTCACGTTGCTGGAACGGACGTCGTTTATATTTTGTGCGGAATGTGGGGTTTCGGATAACGTAACTCCTCCCCCCCTTAATTCTGGATTCTCCTGAAGCCGGTTAATAATTTTAACTTTGAATTTTTTATGTTTACAATAAATATATGTTATTGAAATCAAAACGATGGTTATTATAACATATATTGAAATATTTAATTTGGAATTTATCAATTTATGAGACTTCAATTCCTGAATTTCTTTTATGTTATCTTCTTGGTTATATACAATTTCTTCAAAAGTTAATTTTGCATTGGTTTGTGGTAAGTATTTGTTTTCTAGGATCACAAATTTACTTATGTACTTAACAATTTTGTTGCTAAAAATCCTGTCATTGATTTGAAGGGTACAATTTCTAAAGTTAATAAAATAGTTTCCGGCAAGTATCGTTTTTCTGGAATCGCAAGAACTATTGAGTTTTACATTGTTCATATTATTAAGAATGACAATATCGTTTCCGATTTCGATTAATTCATCTTGCGCACTTTTGATGAATTTACAATTATTTTTAACTATACAATTTTTGCTTGGAAAAAGTTCTTTTAGGGACTTTGCTTCCTGGTAGTAATATGTTTTGTTATTGAATTCAATAATGTATTCCGGTTCCTGATCAATCTGTTTACCGTCAGATGTTGCAATGGGTATTAAAAGTTTTTTATCGAGCTTTATAGTTTTGGTTGGAATTTTGATCGCGAGTACGATTGAATCATTGATATATTTGGCTACTCCTAGTTTTATGTTCGAAAGTTTATTAAAGTCAATGTCATAATTCTTAATTTCTTCAATGGTAAGTATGTTGGAAAATAAAATACCGGTTCGGGCTGATGATATGGTTTCCTGTATGGTTTCGATTTGTCTTTTAATCAGATCTAATTTAATCATTTGTTCTAGGAATAGATTTTGCCAAAAATTTCGTTCTTCTGCTACGGTAATGCTATTAATTTTATTTGAAATTGCCAATCTATCAGATTCGACAGCGTTTCGAATGAGATTTAAGGTTTTATTAAAATTGTTGTTAATTTTTATTTGTTGGTTGAGGTTCTGTATCAAGTTGTGCGTATTCTGGTCAATGGTCGTCAAGTGTTTCTCTATGTTTCGTCGATCGTCGTTGTCCATTGTCCCGAATATCCAGTTCATTGCTGTACCACCCAGGTTAATAAGACCTCGTTTAGATTTATGCGGGATTAGTGTTCTGATACAAGATTTGATACTTTCTATTTGGTAAGTTGCTAGATTCTTATTTATATTTGGTTTGATTGAATTTATGGTTAATTCGATTTTAGTGACTAAATCTAATATATCCTTGGGGTGGATTATGTGTAGCACTATATCAAAGTTACTAACTAATTCGATTTCGTCGGTCTTTATTTCGACGTATCCCATTTCGGAGTTGATTTTTTCTATAACTAACGTTTGTTGAGACAACGGGATCATGGCTAGGATTCCAATTATGAACAATACCTGAAAAATTTACGAATTTTTACTGGTTGGGTTGCGGAAGTATGGTTATCTTTGTTAAAGAAGTAGTTTTCCCTGTATTATCTCTAGAATTATCTTTTTTCGAAGGTATGGGATATGTGTTTGTGAAAACGTTATTTTGCTATTACGTGAAATATATTCGGCGACGATGCAGCTAAATACGCCGCAATCATTCCCATTTTCCTGCTGCGGGGTTTCTTTGACGTTTTCCTTTACAAAATCGGATGTGTCAAATGGTTCCTTCCGTTTATCCAATGACTCGGCTTGTAAATAATTTTCCAAAGTATCGAGTAATGCTGAATTCGGCGTACCTAATGAATCATAGTACCTGATTGCCTTATTTTTTATGTCGATGGTTGCCAGGCACCAATGTAGCTGATTAACGTGAACTGGGATTAAGATCACATCGTTCGAAAAGATATCCACTTTTCTGGTCCATCTTTTAATCGAACTATAGCCTCGTAGAAGTTAAAAGTTAGAAAGTTAGTTAGAAAAACGTACTCATGGCATATACCTTCAATCCGTCTGGAGTTTGTTGTTCACTCCGCTCCATAATAAGATTCAAGTAAAAATTGATGATATTATCATTTAGCCAATTGTTTTCCATTAATGTTTTTATGTCGCTTCTAGTAATATTTATGCCAAATTTTGATATTAGTACATCCTTGTCTGAACCTTGAGATGTTGCTTCATTGATCACGGCTATTTGTTCATTGGTGAATTCTGGAAATTCATTTATATTTCCATTCTTTTCATTTTCTGAATGGTTCCCGAATTTGAACGGTCTTTTGATATTACTCTCATGAATGTTTTTAAGTTTATATTTCCTAAATTTAGGTTGCTCTTTGTGCCTAACGGATTTATAGTTTTTAATAAATCCTTCTTTTCTGGTTTCTGTATACTCCTGTCGGTTTTCATTTCTCTTTCCTATAATTTTGTGTTTAGTTTTCTCTATCCTTTCTTTGATAGTATCATGGTTTACTTTATGTTCCATGACATCTAGAGGAGTGGATTTAATTGTGGAATGATAACTTGTGTTATAATATTTTACTGCTAGTAACATTTGTATCCGTATAGGGCGTTTTTCCTCCAAATTGAGTGCTCGGATCCTTTCGGTGATTGTGTTGTGAAATCTTTCGATATCAGCGTTCCCAGTATGACTGTTGGGCTTTGTGAAATGATATTGTATTTTCTGTTCGTTAAAATATTCTTTTATGTTAATTGTATTGAACCCATTGTCAAGTATAAACTTCTTTACCTTTCCTCTAATTGATAGGATTTGTATTATTTTTTCAAGAAGAGTGTATCTTCCAAATAGAAGCTGACTGCATGTTTGGAAAATTTATCGATGAAATTTATAAATGGATGTTTGCAGATTGAAT
The DNA here is from genome assembly GCF_905115235.1 of Hermetia illucens. NCBI lineage: Eukaryota > Metazoa > Arthropoda > Insecta > Diptera > Stratiomyidae > Hermetia > Hermetia illucens. The sequence goes on along the minus strand of NC_051855.1, from coordinate 208,008 downwards.
AAATATCAACATGAATGATTTCATTAATTGTTGAGGCGGTTTCAGTTAGATGGAATTTTTTCTTGATCGGGTTCCTATCATATTTTGCTCCGCTGCAAATATCGCAATTATTGATTATTTGGTGGACTGCAATTTTCAATTTTGGGTTATAAATTTTGGTTTTGATTCCCTCGTATGTTGGTATTATCCCAGAATGTCCTGACTCATTTTTGTGGTACAGTGATATCTGTTTACGCAATTCTTCCTCTTCTTCGATATCAGTGGCAAGAAAGCTACATTTGACGAATTTAGTTGTGTCAGTACCTCTGTATAAATTGATTATAATTTGTTGCAGTTTATTATATTCGTGGTCGTTAAGATACGAATAAATACCTACTTTTCCTTTGGTAATATATCTACGTAGAATATCACTAAGATTTCCGTTTTCGAAATCTTGTGTATCCACGAAGATTCTTCTGTTTTTGAAAGGGTACTCAATTTCATGATCCTTTTTTTCTTTTAGTATAATTTGGGTTTTAAAGCGATTTACTACTGTTTCCAAAATAGGTATGTGATCATCAAAATTCTCCTCTTGTGAGTGAATAGTTTGGACTTCTATTGATTCATCGATGGCATTCACCTCATCTTCAGATGGGTTGTTCCATTGATCTCCGAATATGTCGTGTATTTCGAAAACTGGTTCTTGTAGTAAATTGATTTCTTGTGTATTACTGTTGATACGGCTTAGAAAGTCCGCTATGCGGTTGTCTTTCCCTTTTATGTAATCAATTTTCATATTATACTCTCCTAGTGAAATTAACCACCTCTGTAAGCGTGGGTTAATGTCCTTGCCAGTGTACTTTGTTTGGAGCCATTTGATTGGCTGGTGGTCTGTTTGCAGGTCGAATTCTTTACCAAACAAATAGGGTCGAAAATATCGTGTTCCCCAGACTATGGCAAGTAACTCTTTCTCAATCGTTGAGTAATTTTTCTCATGATTGTTAAGAGTTCTAGATGCGTAACATATAGGATGTCCTTCTTGTGTAAGAACTGCTCCCAAGGCGAAGTTGCTAGCATCTGTAACTAATTTAAATTTTTTTGTAAAGTCTGGATATTTAAGAATGGGGTGATTAGTGATGATTTCCTTCAATTTATCGAAGGCTGCTATGTAATTGGGATCATTTTTGTTTATAGTCATTCCCTTTTTGAGGTATCTAGTTAGAGGGTATGCAACTTTTGCGTAATCCTTAATGAATTTACGATAATACCCAGTTACTCCCAGGAACTGCTTAATTTGTTTGGTGGTGGTAGGTAATTTTAAGTCACGAATTACTTTTATTTTGTTTGGGTTGGGTTTAACTCCTTCAGGGGTTAAAATATGACCAAGATATTCAGTTTCTTTTTTCAGGAAACTGCATTTATCTATTTGAATTTTTAGGTTTGACTCCTTCAACCTATCAAATACTTTTCTTATACTATTTATGTGCTCCTCAAGCGACGTACTAAAGATTAAAATGTCGTCGAGGTAGACCACACAAATTTTGTTAATTAGACCTCTCAGAACGGTATTCATCAACCGTTGAAAGGTTGAGGGTGCATTCTTCAATCCAAATGGCATTCTGATATATTCATAATGACCAAATGGAGTGGAGAATGCCGTTTTTTTCCTGTCCTCGGGCTTCACCAGGATTTGGTGAAATCCCTTCGCTAAGTCAATGCTAGTAAAATATTGTGCTCTCCCTAGTTTATCGAGGATGCCTTCAATGTTTGGTATAGGGAAGCGATCGCTGATTGTGACTTCGTTTAGACGCCTATAGTCTATAACGATGCGCCATTTTTGGGTCCCGGAATTGTCCAATTTTTTTGGAACAATCTATAGTGGACTATTATAAGGGGAATTACTTTGCGTAATAATACCCTGGTCAAGCATTTCTTTAATTTGCTTGCCAATTTCTTCCTCATGGACTTGAGGGTATCTATATATTTTAGAATATATAGGGTTATTAACTGTTGTCACAATTTCATGTTTTGTCTCATGAGTGCAAGTTAATTTGTCACCTTCCTTATAGAAAAGGCTTTGAAATTCCTTTAAAGTTTTTAATATGGCTTGTTTTTCGATACAATTTAAATGATCGAGATTAAGTTTATCGATCGTACCGGATTCTAGGTTGCAAATTTCGTTTATGATGTAAGGGTTGTCCTTATACTCAAAATAAAGTTTATTGTTGTTAATTTCTATGTGACCCTTGTCTAAATTGATTTTTGCTTTTAGAGGGATAAGAAAATTTGTTCCGATGATACCGTCATATTAGCGGCCTACTAACTCCATCACTTTCCATGAAAGAGTGCCACGAATATTGAATTCGTCGGGTATAGGGGTTACTATTTTGTTGCGAACTTCACTGATACCGTTTAATGTTGTGAAGAAAAGTGATTTTGGAAGTTTTTCTAGTGGATACTTTTTTAAAATGTTTGGTCAGAAACCTAAGTTTGGTATTATCGATAGTTAAAGACACTAAGGGCAAGGTTTTTCCTGAGGCTCTTCCTGAAAATTTATATCTCCCTGGATATTCCCAACTTCCATAGGCTCTGAATCGTCAAAATTGTTTTGTCTTGTTTTAAATTGTCTAGAGTTTTTGTTGTTAGATTGTCTAGTATGTCCAGAACTATTGTTGTCGAAGTTTCTGTACTGTTCTGAGTTTGTGTTTTGTCGAAACTGTCCCGAGTTGTCTGTATTATAATTTGAATATTTTTGGTTATAGCCGTCAGTTGGCTTGGAATTATAATTTTTAGTACGATTGGAATGGTTGTATTGGTTTGGTTGAGAGTTATTTTTGTCATTATTATTATTACGATTGAAATTGTTATTGTAGCGATTTGGTTTGAAATTATTATAATCACTGTTTGGTTGTGAATCGTTACTACGGTGATACGATTGGAAATTGTTATTTCCAGAATTTTTAAAGTTTCCTCTTTTGGATTCCTTTCCATTCACTTCACGATTTCTATTTTTGCGATAACTATAGTGAATTACTTCCGTCTCGTCTAACAAGTCTAAATCATCAAATTTATTGAAGACCTCAATTAAGGACATATTTTGAGTAATGTTAATACGGTAACTACCAGTAAGCATGTCCTTAACGACATCTACCAAATTTTTATTATTGTTTTCAGGTGAATAATTTGTGGGTTTATTGTCGTCGAACTCATATAACTCATTTAAACTATTACAAATTACTCTAAAGTTATCAAATAATTCACGAGGAGTACTCACTTTAAGTGATCGGCATTCGTCCATGAGTTTTTTGTAACTTTTCCTGGGCCTGAAGTTGGCTCTCAGCTCCATTTTAACAGCATCCCACGTCACATTTTCGCCTAATCGCTGAATACACCGTTTGGCTTCTCCTTGTATTTTTTCTTTGATAATGATTATCAATCCATGTCTAATCAAATACTCGTTGTTACTACATAGGGAAATTATGTTTTCCACACCGTTGATAAACTCCATCAACGTGTAACTTCCTTGGCCAGTAAATGTTTTAACATGGCTAAATCTGTTCAGAATTTGGTCCGTTGATAACTCCAATTCTCTTATCTCTCGCTGTTGTAACTGCTGTGGTTGTTGCTGATATTGTTGTAGTTGTTGCCGCAGACTTTCGATGTCCTGTTGGTATTGGGCGTGCAAATCCTGTAGTGCCTGTCGAAGCGCTACAATTTCCATCTCTGGGTTCGCCATTATATTATTCGAAGTTTGATTTATCGATCGGTTGTTGTCGAACGTAATGGATCTCGCTGATCGCATCAAAACTAATAATGCTCAAAGAGTTTGCGATCCGCAATATATATTTTCACAATTGGATTGATTTTTGGGTTTGCAATTGACACTAAATATTTTCACAATTGCACTGACTCTTTAGGTTTGGGTTCACTGTTTTTTATCTACATATGTAGTTACATAAACTAAGAACAACACTGATTTGTTGGTCACTGTCTTCAGATCAGAACAATTTTCGCGATTATTTCTAAATTCACGGTTCGATAGTCCTTATTCTTTTGAAAAGGACCAAAAACTCCGACTGCGCCAGTTATATGATGAGCTTTGGCTTATCTTAAAAAAAACTATATTTTGTGTTTTAATTACTTTATTTTAATAATGGTTGTTCCAACCGAATCAACCAGCGGCGGTCTTAAGACTAACTTAAAACATAATTGCAAAATTGATTGCACCGTTGCGCAAAAATGCAAGGTTGCATAAATTGCTTTTCGAGATTCCAGAATTAAGAATTTGAATTCTATTCCCATGGTCTAAATTTGCAAGTTAAGCAAAGACCAGTCCGTTCTAGTGAAACTGGACTCCCTAGTCACGTTGCTGGAACGGACGTCGTTTATATTTTGTGCGGAATGTGGGGTTTCGGATAACGTAACTCGCGCACTAGGCCCTGGATTTTGCTTCGAATGCCGTGGTTATACTCGTTCCGAGCTGCCGGAACTTAGCTCGGAAACGACTGGGTGACCTACTCCTCCAAAAGTTAAGCTGTTAAGCTTAATTCTACCACTTACGTTATGGCTCCACAATGAACTTCCGAGTATCCAGTAACTAAAACACCCGCGTTTTCACTTTCCCTATTTCTCTTTATTTTCAAACGAATTTAAATTATCACAGCTAAATTAAAAAAAAGTCAAGCGACGACGGCTTTACGGTTTCTTACCAGGGCAGAGGCAAATCATCAGACGCTGCCTCACCTCTGCCTTTACTGTGGTTAATTATGTCCGATGGAGTGTTGACGCTACGCCTTCCTAACGGCGTGACAACCATTAGCTTTACGGACGATATCGGGGTTACAGTAGTTACAAAACGCTTAGACGAGATTGAAATGAAAACAAACAAAAGACATCAACTCGATTCAAATACAACACAAAACCTTAAAAATTTGATTTTTTTAATCTCGACCTGGCCTTTAGGAAATCTGAGAAATTGAACCCATCCTCCTGTTCTTAGCCGTGACTTTCTGCCGCCGGCCTGTTGTTAATTTAGATTAGTCACTTATGATATTATATAATTTACGTGGGTTAGTGAATATTAATTAATATTATTAATATACAATACAATATACAGCTTATTTTTACAGCAAAGAGCAGGCGAGTCCCTTGCATGCGGCTGTCTGTAAGGCAGACTGTGGACTGACTTCACTTAACTTGAAGGATCGATCTTTCAATCCTCTGAGTGGGGTGAAGTCGGACCAAGAGCGGATCGATGAATGGAAGTCGAAGGCAATGCACGGTAAACACGTGAATTATCTTTGGCAGCCATTTGTCGATTTGCATCTGTCCAACAGATGGCTGTGTGCTGGGGAACTCTTTGCTGAGACGGAGGGGTTCATGTGTGCCATTCAGGATGGCGTGGTCCCCACCCGAGCTTATAAAAAGCTCATCATGAAAGAACGGGTGGAGAACGACCAGTGCAGAATGTGTGGTTCGGCGTTAAAGACGTTGGACCATCTCATTTCTGGCTGTACTGTTATGGCACCGGTGCAATACATCACCAGGCATAATGCGGTATGTAAGGTTATCCATCAAAACCTTGCATGTAAGCATGGGCTGATCACGGGAACATGTCCGGTTTACCGATATGAGCCGCAAGCAGTACTTGATAGTTCTGCTTACAGCATGTATTGGGACCGGCAAGTTCTGACTGATCGCCATACCGCACACAATAAGCCTGACGTACTGTTAGTTGACAAGACGGGTCGCTCCGCGTATATTATTGATGTTGCTATCCCCCATAATAGCAACATTGAACGGAAATACGTGGAGAAGAAGGTGAACTATGAGCCATTGGCTCGGGAAATCAAAGAAATTTAGCGTCTCGAGCGGGTGGTTGTAGTTCCCATAATATTGTCAGCTACAGGTATTGTACCTAAATCCCTGACGGCTTCCCTTGATGTCCTGGGACTTTCGCACAGTCTGGTTCAATCCATGTAGAAGTACACCATTCTGCATACGTGCTCGATGTTGCGGGGAGTACTCGACGGATTCTCCCACTGACCTACCACCGGCCACCACCACCAGCGCCCCTTTAGTTTTTAAGTAGGTAAGATTGCCCGAGCCTAAATGCTTGGCACTTAGTGTTAGTATTAGGTAAAATCCGGCATCTGCCGAGATTGTGATAACTCGGAAATAATAATAATAATCGCAATGTGGTCAGCATTGTGCTCGCCTGGGATTATTACCCTGATTTGGTTCAGGTACTCACTCAAAGTTGAGTCGGCTAGTATCCGACGTCAAATTACGATACAAATTCCACTGTCCGCCGTGAGATTTGAACCGCGACCTTCCATACGACAGCCTTGTGCTCTAACCACTCAGCTATCCGGACACAATATACAATTTTAATTTCGGATCCAACTACGGGTTTTCTTTTACTTGGGAATGTATATACAGAAATTCTAGACTGAGGAATTTGCGGTTGAGACAGTACCTATATGATTTGTCGATGTTTGATCCCATCTCCTGTGCTGCCGATCCTTTATTGCTAGCTGGCTTATAAAAGTGCGGTGACCGTCATCCTCTCTTTTTTTTCTGGCTAACCATACTCAGATTCCTACTATAACGGCCCCTACTAATAACCCTGCTTCAGTATAACCGTGCGAAATGTATTGTTCGAACACATTGTCTTCATTAATTACTCCATAAAGTTCTCGCTATAATATGCTGATAGTCGCGGACGAGACTGAATTCGGTTGATGGAAGATTAAACCAAGGGATGATTGTTTCATACACCTTTGTTCAGTTTACTATGATGGCTCGTGGAATCTCTTTAATATGGAAAAGGACCTCGCCCATGATACAATAGCCGAGTTCTACGAGAGTAACAAGAAACCGAATTTCTAACTGAGGGTCATTACACCAACCTTCAATTCAGGATGCTTCACTCCAAACCAAAATTATAAACGGTACTCTGAGTGAAATTATGCGGTGTTTCCAACGATTAATTAATTGAAATAATAAAAACTTCTTGTTTCTTTTTCGTTGGTGTGGATATTTATTCTTGCAAATACCGACATTCCGGGAACCACTTGTTCCCTTCATCAGTGCTAACAAGTTTGTTATTATTGTTGATTGGTGTACTCGGTACTGCTCAACATCCTGCACGCAGATGTTGTGTGCTGGATGGTCTCCTCTTCACAATTGCATAACCTACAAGCGGAGTTGGTGATTGAGAAGTCGTGAAGGATGTACCGTTTATAATTTTTTGTTGGGAGCGAAGCATCCTGAATTGAAGTTAGGAATGCTTCGGTCTCATAGAAAAGTACACGATTAGTCAACCATTTGTTGGAGGCTTCGATGTCAATGCCTGACAACAACAAATTTTTTATATGACCTCCGTGAATGGGTTTCTCTTTCCATATGTCGATCTTCTGTTGGACTGAAGTAACATTCGACATAGGATCCCATTCTCTGCTTCTCAAGTTCAAAGGAGATAATTTATTATCTGCCATGACGGTAGCCTGATGTATTTGGCTAGAGGATTGTTTCTCATAGAAAAACTCACGAAGAGAATGCACTTGATTGTAGTGCAACGTTTTTAAATCAAGTACCCTCCTTCCTCCCTGATGACATGGGAGAGTGATACTCAATTTTTCGGCAGCTCTATTGTGGATGTTGTTGTTTGCAAGAACTATCCTTACCCGTCTATTGACAGATTCTAAATCAGTATTACTCCACCGTATCACACCGAAAGTGTATAGAAGGACGCGAATGGTGAAGGTGTTGATTGCCATGATTTTATTTTTCTCGTACAGCTCAGTTTTAAGGACAACATCCAGACGCCGTTCAAATTCCCCCAGCAACTTAGATTTGATTATTGCCACAGCAGGTGCTGTTGCTTGCAATATGCCGAGGTTTTGTAGACGTCGTCCGAATCCATACCCTCAATTCGGATGTTATTTTGGCTGTATCCTTCGTTGTCGGTGTGTTTTCCCCGAACAATTGTTTTTATGCGACATTTCTCCAAACCCAATTGCATGCCGATATCCCTGCTGAACTGGATGGTGATGTCCAGCAAGGAGCGAAGTTGGTTCTCGTCTTTGGCATACAATTTGATGTCGTGTACATTTCGACAATATGCCATGCTTGACTTGGAACCCGTATTTGCTTTCATGAAAAAGATGGGACAGCGGATTCAAAGCCAAACAAAACCACAGTAGGCTTGGAGAGTTGCCTCGGAAAATGCCACGCCTGATTGGTATCTCTCCTGATGTTTGTGAGGATACCGATAGCTACGTGCTCCAATTCTTCATTACTGTTCTCAGAAGAAGAACGACATTCGGGTTGATTTTATACAAGCGTAACACTTGTAGTAACCACGAATGTGATATGGACTCAAAGGCTGATTTATAATCGATATAGGCTGTCGAGATATTTCCTTTCTGATGTACAGCCTGCTTTACAACTACCGTATCGATTATAAGCTGTTCTTTGCAGCCTCGGGAGCCTTTTGCGCAACCTTTTTGCTTCTCAGCTATCAATTTATGAACATCAAGATGTCTTGAGATGTTTGCGCACAGAACTGAAGTGAAGAACTTGTAGATGGTAGACAGGGAAGTAATTGGTCGACATTTTGAAGGGCAAGAGACACCCTGTTCCTTGGGGATGGGGATAGTTATCCCCTTGGTGAAAAATTGTGGAACTAAATCAGGATCGGCAACCACCTGATTAAATTGATTTGCCAATATCCTGTGAGTGCTCTTGAACCGCCTCAGCCAGAAGTTGTGAATCTTGTCAACTCCTGGCGCCTTCCAGTTACCTGCCTTGTCAAAGGCTGCTTCAGCGTCGACTTCAGTTACGTCAGGCATGGTCATTTCGGGGAGGGCCTCGCATGAACGCATAAGGTGTGGGAGCCACGCTGCTTCTAAATTGCAACGGCTGGATTCGCTCCAAACACTTCTCCAGAAGTCTTCTGCCTGATCCAGATCGAGGTTACTTTCCCTATCTGAGTTGGTGAGATTTTTGTAGAATCCCCGTTGGTTCTGAAAGAACAAGGTGTTGTCTGTCCTTCGCTGAAAGTTTTTTTGATACCTATGGATGCGATTGGAGCATACCGCAAGTTTCTGCTTCAGCACCTCGAGGATTTTTTCGATTGGCATATCATTGGACAGATGGTAGTTTCCAATGATGTTCGCAACGCATCTGTGCACTCTTGATGATGGATTTCAAAGGAGTGCTTTCGTGACGCGACCAATCTCCTTTCTCAACTTTTCGACTCTTTTGTTGAGTCGAAACACCCAGAACGGTGAAGTCCTTCTGCGCATACCTCTGTTATTCGCTCTAAGATGTTGATTATGGGGACGAATAGCCGTGGCAGCTGCAACGTAGATCAGGCTGTGAACCTCTGTAGCAATAATCTTGCTAGCCAAACGATCAGCCAAAATTCTGCCAACGGCAGCAATGATGTTAGTAGTTGCCGAAGTAAACTTCAGTTTTGGGATCTTTGGCTTAGCGTCTGGGAGAATCTCAGCATACTCTGTGGATCCGACCTGGAATGCGATCAAAGCCTCATTATAAATTGGGTCGACATCCCCAGTTACTAAGCTTCTCCTGACTACTGGATTCATGGAGTGCCTTACAGGTGGAGTACTTGTGTTACTCCTTTGACTAGTCCGGTAATTTGATGACTCCAGCCCGAGCTCAAGTGAAACCTCTTGGAAGATTTGTTGCCTAGTTGGTAAGGCAACTCGGTTGTTATTCACGATCACCCGGTACTGGTTAACGACGTTCTGTTCCGGAACATGACTTAGCTCCGGAAATCGGGTTATGAACGCGTCATGTAGTCGATGTCTGTACCCTGATGGATTCCCTTCCAAATCCGTGACACGGTAATAGGCGCGGACGATAAATTCGTTGAGTTGGTTCGTCCAAGCCACACGACGCCTAGGTCTCCCGTCCCTGGCCGCTCTGATGTTGTTGAACGACCCTTAACCGTGTTGGGTACTGTCTTCGTGTCCCTGGGGTTCCATCAAAAGAATTTGAATTATTTTCCCCAATTTTGTTCCCACGAGTATTGGGGGGGCAGTCAACCCTGCAACAGAGCCCCAATGTTGCAATGCCCCATGGTTATCTCCAAAAGTAGGGAAGGTATTTGGGAGGGAGCCGCTGAAATACAGTGTAACGTCACTGCAATTCATCCGATAGGCGCGTCGATCCCTTCACCCCGCATTACGGATTTGTTAAGGATATTTATTCCCCCAGAACGGGAAGAATCGGTAAGGGAGGACGAACACAAAGGGAAACGTTCTGCTTGTCCGCGGCAACCTATTTACAAGATTAACTTGCGATATTCGTAGCTGACCCGGTGGGTCATGTCATTATCCGCAACCCATGACACGCGCCTGGTCGCATGCAGCTCTGCGTTTGCAACTCAGGTGAGGATAAACCTGGTACGCCAGGGTACATATATATATATATATATATATACCCTGCCCTTCAAAATGTCGACCAATTACTTGTCTTCCTACCATCTACAAGGTCTTCACTTCAGTTCTGTGCGCGAATATCTCAAAACATCTTGATGTTCATAAATTGATAGCTGATGAGCAAAAAGGATGCGCAAAAGGCTCCCGAGGCTGCAAAGAACAGCTTATAATCGATACGGTAGCTGTAAAGCAGGCTGTCCTCCAAAAACGAAACATCTCGTCAGCCTACATCGATTATAAATCAGCCTTTGAGTCCATATCACATTCGTGGTTACTACAAGTGTTGCGCTTGTATAAAATCAACTCGAATGTCGTTCTTCTTCTGAGACCAGTAATGAAGAATTGGAGCACGAAGCTATCGGTATCCTCACAAACATCAAAGGAGATACCAATCAGGCGTGGCATTTTCCAAGGCGACTCTCTAAGCCCACTGTGGTTTTGTTTGGCTTTGAATCCGCTATCCCATCTTTTGCATGAAAGCAAATACGGGTTCCAAGTCAAGCATGGCATATTGTTGAAATGTACATTAAGCCATTTAATGTACATTGACGACATCAAATTGTATGCCAAAGACGAGAACCAACTTTGCTCCTTGCTGGACATCACCATCCAGTTCAGCAGGAATATCGGCATGCAGTTGGGTTTGGAGAAATGTCGCATAAAAACAATTGTTCGGGGAAAACACACCGACAACGAAGGATACAGCCAAAATAACATCCGAATTGAGGGCATGGATTAGGACGACGTCTACAAATACCTCGGCATATTGCAAGCAACAACACCTGCTGTGGCAATAATCAAATCTAAGTTGCTGGGGGAATTTGAACGGCGTCTGGATGTTGTCCTTAAAACTGAGCTGTACGAGAAAAATAAAATCATGGCAATCAACACCTTCGCCATTCCCGTCCTTCTATACACTTTCGGTGTGATACAGTGGAGTAGTACTGATTTAGAATCTGTCAATAGACGGGTAAGGATAGTTCTTGCAAACAACAACATCCTCAATAGAGCTGCCAAAAAATTGAGTATCACTATCCCACGTCATCAAAAAAGTATTTAAAAACGTTGCACTACAATCAAGTGCATTCTCTTCATGAGTTTTCTGTGAGTAACAATCCTCTAGCCAAATACATCAGGATGTGGCGCGGCATTTTCGTTTTTTTTTTTTCCTACATAAAACGGAATTTTCCTTGAAAACTTTTTAAACCGCATGGGACAACATTTAAGAGAAATTATTCCAAATTACTAAACGTTAGAGAGATATTTAGACGACTATCACTGTTTCAGCATTCTCGTAAACGGCCTCTTCCAGTGAACTACCCTGCTCGGCGTTGGCCAAGCTCGCGCACTAGCACCTGGATGTTTTACTAGAGGACCGTGGTTGCTCTCGTTCCGGGTTGCCGAAACCTAACTTCGGAACGATGGGGTAATCAAACACCACTGAAACAGAAAACACTAAAGGGGTTAGAAAGAATACTTACTTGATTTGTATGGCTTAAGTAAATGAAAACACTCGCGACTCCACTTCAAAATACCTTTATTTTCTAATCACAATATTCTATTTCACTCTTATTAATAATTTTTACTTAATTAATCTCAAAAGCGATTTTAAAGTAATTCCCGCGCGTAAAGTGTTCTCGGATAGAACCCTTTAGCTCTGTTCAGAGGCTTGTTCACAACCCAAAAGTAAAAGTAACGTTATTCTTAAAATCACCAATGTTTGACCCTTCCGTGTTTACACATTGCTTTGAAAGTGTTCTTGTACACAACACAATAACACTTGTTTGTTATTATAAATTTGGTTGTCGGCGACAAATCGACACCTGCTGTTGCGCTGCGAACTGCTGACACGGAAGAAAGTCATGTCGAGGCCAAATATACCATTTGGTATGTAACATGCTGATGCAAAGGCGGAAAAGAATCTCGTGATGTCCAAACAGGCCATTTGCATAGCATGTGATGTAAGGACGGAAGAGGTTAAATGCGCAGGCAGACTGGGTTTCATGGGGCTAGCTCCAAAGATGCGGCTGCTGGAGAAAATCCGGTGAAATCGCTTGAACATCCTCCCGCGCAAAGAAAGTCCAATTGCCTGGACCTGGACTGTTATCTATTGGCAAACGGTCCCAAGTTTCTGGATATGGAAACTCTTGTATTGGTGTCACTCGTTGCCAGCTTGCATTCTAAGGGTGTAAGGCCATCCTTCTACCTCTAACGATCGAAATGATGGCGCCCAAAACGGAAACCCCTAAGTAGTGCGTAGCGTCTTAATAACCCCTTCCATCAATAGCCAGTCCCCTGGTAGATCTCCGATTGATGCAGAATTGTCTTCCGGGTGTTGATGTGTTGCTTTTTTCCGATGAAGTCGATTGTCTTGTTAGTATTATACATATCAAAGCTTATGCCTAATTTTCTTTTTGCGGAAGGGTCCACAATTTTGTTTGTTCTTAAATGTATCGTTCTTATTTTCTTCATTGTGTTCATTATTCTTTTATAATCGAATCTGCTCTTTTAAAAATTATAATAAAAAAGGCTATTTAACCCTAGGACTTTGTTACAAGAGGATGAAAATGAAGAATGTAATAATTACACAAATATAAATACTTGGTCGTTTTTACAAACGCCTGGAAAACTTGAATCGTTTAATTGGATGCTATTTTGCTTGTATATGATGTAGTTATCATTATGTTCATATGCATTTTGTGTTTATAGTTAATTTTAGTGTTGATTTAGAAAATATTCATACTTCACAAAATCACCACATTTCGTTTTTTGCTTACTATTTCTGCAATATTTTTACTCTCAGTTAATTGTTCTCAGATTACTTATATTTCGTTTTTTTTTTTCATTGTGCACTTAAGTGTGCTACCTATTGGTAGTAATTAAACTACACGCGTAGTAATCAAAATTACTCGAAAACGATTCAATGCCTAGGGAATACCTCATCAGCTCAGTTTCACGATGACGTACCACGGTAAAGAAATGTGATCCATCAAGCGTTGACTTTGCACATTTGAAATCAGAGCGCCGGCTGCCCCAGACATTGAATCACTTTTGCACGCGTCTGCATTCATTTTTGCTTGCACTCATGCTACCAAAACAACACATATCCAGCGACTGTCACCCAACATAACAAAAAACAAAAAACAATCAAAACAAATCTGATACCTTGACACCATGCTACTGTTCTTGACCGTGACTTTTTTGCCGCCGGTCTGTTGTTAATTTGTATTAGTCACTTATTTACAATCCATTCATACACAAGAATTTTACGTAGGTTAATGTTTATTATTTAATTTCATTTATTTATATTACAGTTTCGGATCCAACTACGGGTTTGTTTTTTTACATGGGAATGTATACACAGGAATTCTAGACTGAGGAATTTGCGGGTGACATGATACCTATAGGGTTTGTCGATTCTTGACCCCATCTCCCGTGCTGCCGATCCGCTGTTGCTAGATGGCTTATAAAGGTAGGGTGATCGTCATCCCCCTTTCGCTTCTTTCTGGCTAACCGCACCCAAATACCTACGATAACGGCCCCTACTAATAACCCTGCCAAAGTACAACCGTGGGGAATGTATTGTTTGAACACATTATCGTCATTAATTACTCCATCGAGTTCTCTCTTTAATGTGGCTATAAGGTGCTTGTTGTCCCGGACGAGACTGATCTCGGTTGATGGAAGATTAAACCGAGGAGTGACTGTTTCATATACCTTTGTCCAGTTTACTGTAATGGCTCGTGGAATCTCTTTTATCTGGAAGGGGACCTCGCCCATGGTACAATAGTCGAGCTCTACTAGAGAAACAGGAAACCGAATTTCTAACTGAGTGTCATTACACGTGATTGGTATTTTATCAACTTGCCCTTTGAATATCACTCCAACATGGGGGCTAATGCGACCGATGTAGGTCTCATTGCTCCACCGCGTGGTCGAACACCAATCCTTTAATTGTTGGCCTCCCCGTATAATTTCCTTAATACATGATGGTCCAGAGCGTAACAATTTTGTCTCATATAGACGAGGAAGAATCTCTGTAGACTCTTCCTCGAAGAAAAACTTGTCCGCATTGGGCCCAACGAATAGGATGCGGAATGGTACCGTTGTCCCCAAGTCCCAAGTGTTATTTTTAGAATCTGGAGGGGTGATAACTGCTACCTGTCTAAATTCCTCTTTATACGCAAGAGGAATTGTATATTCGATCGTAACGAGATCATTCTGAAGCCATGCAGACACTGGATTAACCTCGAACACTCTTTCTGGCTCATCTTGTTTCGGCAGGACTACCCCAGCGACCTCCCTATTAACCTGGCTTATAAAAGCAGTCAGTTCCTTGGTAGGTCGAATGTTTCGTAATTGCTCATGTTTGGCAACGATTTCGCTAATTAATGTTTTAATTCCTAGGGAGAACTCCGACAGCTCCTGCCTTAACATTTCTTTCCCCTGCTGCTCCATTAGCTGATTTATCTGGTTCTCCACCTGATGGTACTCTAGGTCCGTGATGTTTAATGTTAACGCTGCGATTTTTGTCTGTTGATGTCTAAGAGCTTTCACTTCCTCGCGAATAACTATGTCTCGGTAACTAAGGTAAGCTACTGTCCCCGCCGCTAAGAGACCTGGGATATACTTAGCACCTGTTTTCAATAAACTACTTGATAAAATGGGGACTATACCAAAGGCCCGCCTAACTCGGTTGACCTTATAAGAAGCGGTCAACCGTCGATTAACATCAGCGACTTGGAGTTCGCTTGCAAGTTTCAGCTCGTTGCAATGTTCTTGGTCTTCCTCCACCATCTGCTGCTCACATATCCTATGGAACTTTTCCAACTGTTGCGACATTGTGTCGAGATCACGCGTGAGGTTTACTGAGGTTGCAATAGTATATTTTTGGTCAAATGCCTTTACCTGCACTAATCCCAATTCCAAAATTCTGGTTTCCAAGACCGGGTCCACTGCCCAGGACACCACTGTGGCGGGCATTCGGCATATACACGGCAGAGTAGCCACTTGCGCTAGAGACCACGGTTTCCATCCTTTTCCGCTTCGCGTTCGGAAGGGAATGTTAGGTGGAACCTTGTCCGGTTCTAACGCATTATCATCTGCTTCCTGCGCTTGAGAGGGCTCAGCTTCCTCTTCTGGAAGAAGGGGAACGAGCTGATGCACGGCACGATGTATATTGTCCCTACCAGCAGTTTTTAGTTTTACTTGACGGATGGTGCCCTGTAGATCTGGAAAAACTTCTAACACTCGCCCGGTCTTCCAATCTAATGGCCTGTGACCACTTTCTTTGATTAGAACAAGTTCACCTGGCCTCAGTTGCCTACCGGGGGCCTTCCATTTATACCGCTTCTGTAGATACCCCAAATAGTCAGTCTCGAATTTGGCCCAGAAATGCTTCTGCAGTTCCTGGATCTGAAGCCATTTTTTGGTTGCTGGGAGACTTTCATTTAGACCTTCCCCAGCCGGAGGTGACAATAGGCTTCTTTGAATGATGAAATGTGCAGGAGTTAGTACCTGTAGGTCATGACTATTATCAGCAAGCGGATACAATGGTCGGCTGTTTAATATTGCTTCCCATGTGCAGACGGCAGTTTTGAAAGTTTTCATATGTCAGGTTGGGAATTGAAGGCATCCGCTTTATGTAGCGTTTTAGACTCCCCACTGCTGCCTCAAATAGCCCTCCGTAGTGGCTGGCTCTTGGGGGATTATGATGCCATACGATCTGACGCTGAGCCAACCTCTCCTCGCATTCACTGGTCAACTTTCCCCAGGCTTCCCTGAGCACTTTGGAAGCCCCTACTAAGTTTGTGCCGTTGTCGGAGCGAACCATTTTCGGCTGGCCTCGCCGGCTTTGAAACGCAGCCAAAAATGCATTTGTGGTAAGATCCGTACAGAGCTCTAAATGTATCGCTTTAGTAGACATACATACGAAGACCACTATGTAGACCTTCATAGATTTTGTGGTCCGTAAATTTGATGCTTTTATTTGAAATGGTCCGCACAGATCGGTTCCCACATTTTCAAAAACAGCGAATGACCTGATTCGCTCGGGAGGAAGGTCTGCCATTTTCGGGATTATAGTGGCTCCTCGCATTCGAACGCACCTAACGCATCCCCTAATCCACTTCTTCACCCTCTGCTGCAATGCTGGAATGTAATATCTTTCTCGGATGATAGTCATTGTGAGTCCTGTTCCACAATGTTGGTGAAACTTATGAACATGTTGAATTATGAGGTCAGCTAGGTGACACTTGCCGAGAATTATAGGGTGTTTCTGCTCAAACGGGATGAGCGCCTGCTCTAATCTTCCTCCCACTCGGAGAACCCCAAATACCTGATCGACAAAAGGGTTTAGCGTGGACAGCCAATAGTTTTTCTCGATATTCAATCCCTTCTGAATTCTGAAAATTTGCCTCCCGAAGAGTAGTTTTTGTTGATACCTGACGACTGCCCACTCCGTTAGCGGAAGTTTGCCTTTCCCTAGAGTTTCTGTGATTTTCCGGTTGACGTCTTGAGCTTCTTTTATACTGGACGCCCCGTATAACAGATCATCCATATAGAACGCGTTCTTGATGATCCAGTTGATCTCCTCATCAGGAGCATTGTCGTCTGCCACCTGGTGAAGCGTTCGAATTGCTTGCCAGGGTGCACAGTCTAACCCGTAGGTCACCGTTTTCAAGTAAAACTCTCTTATCGGTTCTTGAGGCTTCGCCCGCCAGAGAATCCTAAGCCTGATCTGATCCTCTGGTCTCAAAAGTATCTGCCGATACATCTTAGTAATGTCACTAGAGTATACATACGCAAACCTGCGTATTCTAGTGACAATGTCGAAAATATGGTTTTGCAACTTTGGACCGGGATGGATCATCTCGTTAAGGCTCACACCATTTGATGTCGGACTGGAAGCATTGAAGACATTCCGCAATTTCGTCGACGTGGCCTCTTGGCGAACCACGCTTAAATACGGGATATAATATACTTCGCCGCTAGTGTCAGATTGATGATCCTTTGGAACTTCAGCCATGTGGTCCAAATTAAAATATTCTTCCATAAACTCATCCGATTTGAGCTTGTGGTCTTTGTTTTTCAACCACCTTTTCTCCTGACCGAGATAGTGCTGCACAGCCTTGTGGTACGAGTTTCCTAGTTTAATATTATCTTGTCGCCACGGGGTCGGTACCACGTATCGGCCATCATTCTCTCGGTAATGACCCTTTACGATTAGGTCCTCACAAATTTCGTCATCTATGCGACTAGATTCATCTCTACTTAGGGGCATATCCCAAAAAGCCCTTAAGTCCTGTTCCCATTCCTTGATAGTGACATGTGTTGAGGTAAACTTTGATACCGAGGATTCCGCCGGACCAGACACAATCCATCCCAATTTCGTGTTCTGGAGCAGGAAACCATCTACGGTTTCTACTCCATTCACGAAAAGTTGTGGAAGGACACTAGACCCTAATAAAACTGGAACGTGAGATGCATGTTCCGTTACGGGATCCGCCAACTTCTTCCCTTGAAACAATGCCTTTACTTGCGGCGGTACTTGTGGAAGGGAACCTTTAGTTACCCGTCTGACTACTAACGCTTTAGTGCTGACCTCGGAACCATCGTCCAATTTAAGGGTGAGACACACAACCGCTGACACTTTCCCTGCTGACACACCACCTACCCCTGAAATTTCGATGTTGGTCTTTTTCTTTTTTAACCGAAGTTTCTGTACTAGATCTTCGGTTATATAGCTGCTTTGACTGCCTTGATCGATCAAGCACCGAACTGGAACGGCATGTCCTTCTCTTGCCTCTAGCTTAACGACAGCTGTTGGAAGAACGGTTCCGGACCATGACAATGCTGTCGAATTTTTGGCATGATGAACAGCAGAAGACGGGTTATCCCCTTTGCACGGATGCATGGCAGTAAGATGTTGCCCTTTGCATATTTCGCATTGGAGATTCTTGCGTTTATTGCACGCTTCCCCCCTGATATATTTGTGGGAGAGACAGTAAATGCAAACATGATAACGGCGGAGCAGTTTCTCCTTGTCGGTACTTTCAATGAATTGAGGACACTGGGCTGTGAAGTGCTTCCCCATACATAAGAAGCATTTAATCCAGTTTCTCTTTTCACCATCCGACTTGGAGACCAAGGCTACCTCCTTCTGGGTTTTTCTCTTATTCCCAAGATCCTCCGCCTTGGATATCCCACTTAGACCATCCCAACCGGGGGACATGACCACATATCTATTTTCTAGAAATTGGTCTATGTCGTTTATCGTAACGGGCATTTTTGGATCTCGTAACGTTAAGTCGAACTCCCTCCGAGTTGTCATATCCATTTTCCTCGTCAGGACGAACGGAATGAATGGAATACCTTCATCTGCATTGAATCCTGCTTTCCGTAGGTTCTGAACTGCGGAACGCATGGTATCCAATGCTCTTCCCAGCGTTCTAGCCTCCCTTTGGTTTATCTGAGGTAAGTCAACTAACGCCTGAATTTCCTTTTCTATTAAGGCCCGACGATTACTGTACCTTCGGTCAAGAAGAACCCATGCTTGTTGGTAATTCTCTCCGTATATCCCTAAATGGTCGATTACACGTTTTGCATCGCCTCTTAACTTGCTCTGAAGCATCATTAAGCGCTCCGCAAAACCGATTTCAGAACCATCGTATACAGAGTTAAAGAGGCTTTTGAATGGTTCGTATTGACTGATGTCCCCACTGAATATTGGAATATCTGGGATTGGTGGGGCGGGTCTAAAACGATATCCTGAGTTCCAAGGGGAAAAATGGCTCGAAGGACCAAAATGGTTTGGCCGGGTTTGGCTGGATCCAAGAAGGATTCTGAGCGGTTTGGTCCAGGAGTCCGCAAATATTCTGGGCGGGGCTGACTAGGATCTAATAAATAGTCCGGTCGTAGATGGGTGGGGAAGGGCCCAAGATTAGATGTACGCGGTTCGTCTCTCCACGTTGGATAATTTTGTCTATCCTTATCACAGGCCCCCCATGCCCCTCCAAATGCAACTTCACATCTGCTTGAACTCCTGGGCAGATCCCTAGCTGGCGCTTCACCTTGGAGTCTGTCGTTGACGTCTATGCCCAAGTCTCGTTCTAATAACCCTGTTTCAACTTGTCTTGGGACGGCCCCCCTACTCGAACTTCCTTCACCGGGATCTACATAATTTTGAGTCACTGGCGGAAGTTTAGGGACTTGCTCCCTAACTGGTCCCAAAGTTAACGGGTCGACCTCTGTTTGTCTCTCCTCAGGGATAAGAGAGGGATGAACTCTCTCAACGAACTCCTTTGTTTTCAAATAAACTGATTGCATGAGTCCCAGCTTATTCTCTCGAAAATATATTAAATCTGCCGAGGGATTCAATAATAGAAGCCGTTTATGTTCTGCGATGAACTCTAAATAGATCTGCCGGACCTCACTCCACGCGGTTTCAAAGCGTTCCTTAGTTCGCTTTTCCTGCCGCAGTTTGCATAGCGTCTCGCGAACCTCTTCAACTTTCAAAACCCGCTTTTGCTGAGCTTCAATGATCTCCTGGATCTCCATTTTTGGTTCTATTTCAACTGGTTGTCACTTAATCGAATTAAATATTTCCGTTTGGTACGGACAGTGTATAAGAACGACACACAAAATACGTGGGAGGCGCAACACTGTAAGGATCTTTCCTTTGGTCTGAACGCGCCCACGTAACAACAACAATAATAAAAATACACACCAACGATGTTAGAGTGTCGTTTGAGAAACGTGGGAGGCGCAACACTATAAGGACTTTGCCTTGGGTTTGAACGCGCCCACGGATCAACAACACCACAAAAATTCACACCAACGATGATAGAGTGTCGTTAGAGAAACGTGGGAGGCGCAACACTAAAAGGACTTTGCCTTGGGTTTGAACGCGCCCACGGATCAACAACACCACAAAAATTCACACCAACGATGTTAGAGTGTCGTTCGAGAAACGTGGGAGGCGCAACACTATAAGGACTTTGCCTTGGGTCTGAACGCGCCCACGGATCAACAACACTACAAAAAATCACACCAACGATGTTAGAGTGTCGTTAGAGAAACGTGGGAGGCGCAACACTATAAGGACTTTGCCTTGGGTTTGAACGCGCCCACGGATCAACAACACTACAAAAAATCACACCAACGTGGATAGAGTGTCGTTAGAGAAACGTGGGAGGCGCAACATTATAAGGACTTTGCCTTGGGTTGAACGCGCCCACGAATCAACAACACTACAAAAATTCACACTAACGATGATAGAGTGTCGTTCGAGAAACGTGGGAGGCGCAACACTATAAGGACTTTGCCTTGGGTTGAACGCGCCCACGAATCAACAACACTACAAAAAATCACACCAACGTTGTTAGAGTGTCGTTAGAGAAACGTGGGAGGCGCAACACTATAAGGACTTTGCCTTGGGTTTGAACGCGCCCACGGATCAACAACACCACAAAAATTCACACCAACGATGATAGAATGTCGTTAGAGAAACGTGGGAGGCGCAACGCTATAAGGAACTTTGCCTTGGGTTTGAACGCGCCCACGAATCAACAACACAAAAAACAATGCACACCAACGTTGACGTTCAAGTAGTGTTTTATGTTGTGTAAACGAAACACAATCACTATAATTTCCCGCACTTTATATATATATTTTTTCACAAGAGAAATTATTTTTATAATAGTAATTTTCTTTAAAAACTTACTTTGGATCGTTATCCGGCTCGACGGACCAGCTGTTTCAGCATTCTCCTAAACGGCCTCTTCCAGTGAACTACCCTGCTCGGCGTTGGCCAAGCTCGCGCACTAGCACCTGGATGTTTTACTAGAGGACCGTGGTTGCTCTCGTTCCGGGTTGCCGAAACCTAACTTCGGAACGATGGGGTAATCAAACACCACTGAAACAGAAAACACTAAAGGGGTTAGAAAGAATACTTACTTGATTTGTATGGCTTAAGTAAATGAAAACACTCGCGACTCCACTTCAAAATACCTTTATTTTCTAATCACAATATTCTATTTCACTCTTATTAATAATTTTTACTTAATTAATCTCAAAAGCGATTTTAAAGTAATTCCCGCGCGTAAAGTGTTCTCGGATAGAACCCTTTAGCTCTGTTCAGAGGCTTGTTCACAACCCAAAAGTAAAAGTAACGTTATTCTTAAAATCACCAATGTTTGACCCTTCCGTGTTTACACATTGCTTTGAAAGTGTTCTTGTACACAACACAATAACACTTGTTTGTTATTATAAATTTGGTTGTCGGCGACAAATCGACACCTGCTGTTGCGCTGCGAACTGCTGACACGGAAGAAAGTCATGTCGAGGCCAAATATACCATTTGGTATGTAACATGCTGATGCAAAGGCGGAAAAGAATCTCGTGATGTCCAAACAGGCCATTTGCATAGCATGTGATGTAAGGACGGAAGAGGTTAAATGCGCAGGCAGACTGGGTTTCATGGGGCTAGCTCCAAAGATGCGGCTGCTGGAGAAAATCCGGTGAAATCGCTTGAACATCCTTATCTTGTAAAATTTGCATATTAATACTTTTTGAAATTTATAGATTTGTTTTTTTAGGATTAGTCTTAAAAAGATTAAACATTCTAATTAGTAACTTTCTCGCTTTTCTCGTACGACCTCTCTCTTGAACCCGTCCATTAACGTTGAACGCCAACATCCACCGATATCACAACCTTACAATATTCTGCACAGCAGCAATAAAAATATATAGAGTGAGGAGGTTCATCAATAATATATAACAACTAACAAAAAAAAAAACGATATATCAAATATACGTTAAAGTAAATTATTGCTGTTGAATCTGCTGTTTGTTAATCATCGAAGGATTGTTGTTTTGCGGCTGGGCAGCAGACGCGGAGGCGGCAACCGGAGCTGGTTGCGGACCTACACCCACCAACTGCTGTGATTTTGAATTTCGCGTAAGTGGCTTGTGATTGCGAAAAGCATCAGTGGTATGCTGCCATTGCCAGCATGATCAACAGAAATACCTGAAACAGGATAATTCTCGGCAATAATATGGACCATGTTGTACACCACAGATAGAGCGCAAGGAATGCTCTAAATAGGGATCCACTTGTACCTTTTTGGTGAATTTCGAAGTTTTGATCTCTATAAAAGCCGCTTTAACTTGCTTTTCAGATTCAAAAATTATGTAAACATACCCCTTGGGTTGGGAAGCTTGCTGCTCTTTACCTGGCCATTCAACCCTGATTTGGCCGAAAGGTTTGAAAATTTGTATCAATGATTGTTCACTAATATCCCATGGAATTCCACCCAGAAACACTTTTGGTGAATAGTTTATAACTTTATGCGAACGAGGTGGAAGTACACCGCTCCTGTTGCGGATGCGAACGGGTAGATGGCGCGGAACTCTCCACTCACTCATTTTAGAACGCACCAAGGGAGTGGAGAATTAGCGGTGGAAAAATGCCGTTAGTTGGGACAGTAAGAACCGCATGGAAATAAGCCGGTCTCTTCTGTTTCCAACCGCGGCGGTGAACACATTAATACTGATCTTTGTTCTGAAGTCATAAACAGTGGGATAAAACATTTATTACCATTCATTTTGTATCGCCCTTCATTATTAAATTAAAATTTAAATATTCGAAATACGTAAAAAAATAAAATACTTTAAGGAGAAGAAGTGTTAAATATTGATGATAGGAAATTATAAAGATACGAACTCTAAATAAATTGCATTAATCGAAATCTTGAGTTTTTGAGAACATCTTCGGTTCACATCTTTGAATCATTTTGGATCTTAATATTTCGATTTGAAAATATTCAATAAATAGCTTGAAGGAGAAAAATATCGTAAGTTGACAACGTGCTAAAATACCTTCAAAGGTCAATGTTATCGAACGAAAAAGCGTCAAAATTCTGCGTTGACGACATGCTAATGCCGGGCGATATTGACGATCCGGTTGAACTGGTCATAAGCGAAGCATAATTGTTCGGTGAAGGGGATATTGATCCGGTTTGTGATCCAAACAAGCTATTCCTTGAGCTTCCGATTCCAAGCAAATCTGGAATTGATAGCCTTTTTACCTTCAATCGGTGATGATAGTCCTCTATTGATTAACTCATGCCTTTCCAACAACGAATTGATTTCTTTGTACGTGCGTGAATTTGTGGGTTCGGCCTGCCGTGTAGTTAGAACAGTTTTAACACTCGCGTCGAAAAGAAGTTTCCTTTTTACTCGCACGGTTATAGGTATTGTCTCACAATCATCGACAGGTTTACGCGGTGGCCTGAGGCAATACCTCCGAAAGACATTACGGCGCAATCTTGTGCCGAAGCCCTCTGTCGAGAGTGGATACCCCGCTTTGGCGTCCCTGCAGTGGTCATCACTGACCAGGGAATGCAATTTGAGTCCACCCTTTTCTCCGAGTTAGGCAAACTCCCTGGTTTTAAATGCCAGCGGACTACTGCATACCACCCGCAATCCAATGGGATGCTAAAACGTTGGCACCGGACGCTGAAAGCCGCCATTATGGCACGCGACGATCCGTCCTGGTCCCAAGTCTTGCCTCTCGTCCTACTCGGCCAACGTACAACCCGCCGAGAGGAATTTGCTGCCAGCCCCGCAGAGCTGGTATAGGGGGAGAACCCGAGACTCCCAAGCGATCCGGTCTTCGACAAGAGATCAGGTCTCACAGAGTCGGGGTTGGTGCGTCTGCTGAGAGACAATCTCCGACGCATAAAAGCCACACCACCCACCCGACACTCGTCCACACCTGCCTGTTCGCCCAAGGAACTGGACACGTGCACGCACGTTCTGGTCAGGACGGATGCCGTCCGGAAGCCGCTGCAGCCTCCATATGAGGGCCCGTACCGCGTTCTCGAGCGGGGAGAACATTTCTTCCAGCACGAGATCAGGAAGGCGGTCTCTCTGTCCAGGCTGAAACCCGTGTCCGCCCCGAAGCAGCGTCGTGTCCGTTTTGTGGATTGACGGTGAACGAAGTTCCGGGCTCAGTCGCCGAAACCCCTAGGTTTCATCTGGGGGCGGAGTAATGTGGCGCGGCAGGATTCGCAGCATTCGAAATTTATTTCGAATGTTGCGAATGCGAACAAATAGATGGCGCGGAACTATCCACTTTGTAGAGCTCGCCACGGGAGTGGAAGCCTAGCGAGAAAAGTGTGCCATGAGTTAGGGGCGGAAAAGAAGCACATGAAGCGAGATAATTCTCTTCTGCCTCTAACGTGTAAATAGTCACTTCATTCTTATTGATTCTTAAAATAAATTAATTAATAAAGTCTAATGATTAAATCTATCGAGTATTGATTGTAAAAACCTAGTCTATGTTCCGGTGTACCTAAAAATTGTGGTTTGCAAAGAATTGGACTATTAAAGTTAAAAGGCTACCGTCATGGCAGATAATAAATTATCTCCTTTGAACTTGAGAAGCAGACAATGGGATCCCATGTCGAATGTTACTTCAGTCCAACAGAAGATCGACATGTGGAAAGAGAAACCCATTCACGGAGGTCATATAAATAATTTGCTGTTGTCAGGCATTGACATCGAAGCCTCCAACAAATGGTTGACTAATGGTGTACTCTTCTATGAGACCGAAGCATTCCTAACTTCAATTCAGGATGCTTCGCTCCCAACAAAAAATTATAAACGGTACATTCTTCACGACTCCTCAATCACCAACTCCACTTGTAGGTTATGCAACTGTGAAGAGGAGACCATCCAGCACATAACATCTGCGTGCAGGATGTTGAGCAGTACCGAGGACACCAATCGTCATAACTCCGTCTGCAAGATTCTCCATCAAGACCTTGCGTTTAAGTATAACTTAATGGCAACTTACCATCCTTACTATAAGTATACTCCGCAGAGAATCTCGGAAAATGATCGGGTCAAACTACTGTGGGATCACACTATTGACACTGACCACAGTGTTAATCATAACAAACCCGATCTAGTTCTGCTTCTGAAGGAAGAACGAGCGTGCTTTATAATCGATGTAGCCGTACCGTTGGACCGGAACACTGTTGAAAAACAGCACGAAAAAATCCGGAACTACGGCCCCTTGGCAGACGATATGAAGGAGACTTAGAGACTACAAAAGATCGAAGTAGTCCCAGTAGTAATTTCAGCGACGGGATTAGTCCCGCAGAACTTACATAAAGCGCTGAAAACGCTCGATCTTAGGGCTGGACTATACAAGGAGATGCAAAAAGCAGTTGTCCTTGCAACCTGTGCTATAGTCCGAAGAGTCTTGTCCGGTAATAATCTGACCTAATGGGTTTCAGTCTTGATCCGCACTATCTTCGATATAAGATCCATGTCTCTGTAGTGTAGAACCTCCGTGTCATTGGCAGGAGTGTTTGCGACAATCGGGATGTAGTAATACATTTTCGCATGGTCGCACACACTTTGCATTAAAACTCATCATCGCTGTGATGCGGGCCTTTGGATGTTGCCTTCAGCCCATCCTTAGGTTGGTCGGCCCTCGGTCCGGTCGGCGGGAAGAGGGTCCGTGGGCTTTTTTAACTATATATATATATATATACTTATGTTGCCTTTTCCCGCGAGTGGGAAAAAAACAACAGAGTTTAAGAAGATAATCTTTATTCGTTGATTGCGTTGTCAAAGTTTCCTCTAGAACTAACTTATCTTTTGAACAATTCTTGCTTAAATACTGTTTCTTATCAAAGGGCACAAACTGCTGATCTTGTGATCTTTCTTTATCTGATTTTTCCCAGTAACTCTATTCTTTCAATAACTTATAGCTGAATATGCATTTTATATTCCTCCGTCTCTGAAAGTGTTTATGTTATTTGATAACGACTTCTTGTTTGGTTGGATACTCAGGCTTATCTTATTATGAGTTATTGATGTTTATTTTATAGGGTAAGCGTTACATGTAAAGCCTCCCTCCTTTGATTGGACTTCGTCCTCGAAGGATGCAGATTCTACATCTTTATTGGATTTTATTGGCTGATTTTTACTTTTAGGTATTATGTTTGATGATTTGTTTCTTGTTTAATTTACAGTAGCAATAGAATGTAAGAGTGATCATTATTATGATTATAAAAAGTACAATCGAAGTTGAAATTATTGTTTTCTCTCCTGTATATTGGATTTCTGTTATTTTTTCGAAGTTTTCTATTTGAAATTCGTTAATTTGTTCCCAAGTGGGTTGATGATAATGTTTTGAGGTATTAATAATGATTGGTATGATGATTCTAGATTTGTATTCAGGTATATGGTTATGAAAAGTTATTTTATTTATATTTATTGAACAATTATCAAAATTAAATAGGAAATTACCCGAATCTTTTTGTTTTCTCTCGTCGCAATTACTATGCCAATCAGTTTTTTGTTGTACTGTGATTATAAGTCCTGTTTCTATTTCTGTAATATTATATATCCTTCTGTTCTTTTAATTTTGGTACATGTTTCGTTTAAATGGAAGCATAATCTGCTTTGTTTTAGATCCTTTACATAATCTTCGTTTTTGTAATGGTAGGATTTGTTTTTATATTTTACAATATTACTGGGTTCAAATTTTATTTCATATGTTGTTTTATCAGGTACAATGTATTTATAAAGAGTTACAATATTATTGGGAATTTTAATTATAAATAGTAATTCTGTTGGCTTAATTTTATTTGAAGCTAGTGCCAATTTCACATATTTAAGTTTGTTTATATCAATACTAAAATCAAGGATTTCTTCTTTCGTTAAAATGTTTCTGCTCATTAATTCTATTCTAGCTGACATTAAATTATCCTGCAGTATTTCTATTTCGTTTTGCAGTATTTGTATATTTATTAGTGTTGATAAGTATTGGGTTTCTTCTGAATTTTCTTGTAATTTTTGTTCAATGAGTGCTCGATCTTCTTTTACCGTATTTATTAGTTTTTGAATTTGTGTTTCGATTCTATTGTTGATTGAAATTTGCTGATTTACGCTTTTAATTATTTGATGGTTATTTTTTGGTTTAGGATGTTTTGTTTTATTTGTTTTCTGAACAGGGGTATGTTATTCTGTGTGAATGCTAGTCGTTTATTCTGGGCTATTAGTTCTGCAAATTTAAGAGTGTAGATTCCGCAATAATAATTGTTTATCTCGTTGATGGAAATATAGTTTTCTGTTAATTCTTGTTTTAATTTGTCAAGGGATTCTGATTTAAGGTAATCTTGTAATTTTAATAGGGTGTGGTTACTGTTGTTTCCTAATGAGTCGTAGTTAGAGATTGTTTTGGTTTTGTTATTTACTACTATCAAAGTCCAGTGGTTGTTTCCTACATGAGTGGGTATTAGGATGAGATTGTATTTAAAAATGTTTTCGTTTTTTGTCCATCTTCTGATTGAATTGTATCCATCTTTTATGAGTTTGTTGATGAAAAATGTATTGAAAATTAGAATTTTGGGGAGTTTATTCTCTTCATTATGGTTTTTTATGAGATTTAGATAGACATTTATTATATTATCAATTTTCTTTATCAAGGGTTTGTATATCGTTTTCGTATAGGGATAGTCCGAATTTTTCTATGAGGTATTTAGCATTAGTCTCTTCTCTTTGTTGTGGGGAGAATAATTGTTCTTTATCTTTAAAGTATTTAGTTTTTCCTTTTATACGATCGAAGTTTATTTTTTTGTTATCTTTTTGTCGGATTATTTGATTATTTTCGTGTTTGTCTATTTCCTGAAGTTTGTATGATGGGTCGTTTTTTCGT
This sequence comes from Hermetia illucens, assembly GCF_905115235.1. Classification (NCBI taxonomy): domain Eukaryota; kingdom Metazoa; phylum Arthropoda; class Insecta; order Diptera; family Stratiomyidae; genus Hermetia; species Hermetia illucens. The sequence continues at coordinate 179,820 of NC_051855.1, read as the reverse complement.
CTAATTGTTTGTTTGATGAATAATTGTTTGTTGTTTATGTCTGGTATGTCTTCTCGTTTCTTGTTGAGTTTGTCGATCCATTTGTCTTTTTTGTTTTTCAGTTTTTCAAGTAATTTGTCTTTATTTATGTGTCCAAATTGGATTTCTACTGGTTTATGTTCTGTTGTGGAATGGGTTATATTGTTATAAGCTTCTGCTGCTTCTAAATACTATTAATTAGTCTTTTTGTTTGTTTAGTATCTGAAGTGTTCTAATTTTTTCTGTAAGGGTGTTTGTAATCTGTTAATATCTGCCGTTCCAGTGTGTGATCCAGGTACTGGAATATGTACGTCGATGTCCTTGTGTTTAAGCTATTGTTGTAAGGTTATTATGTCGAATTCATTATCCGTTGTAATTTTCTTTGGTTTTCCCATTATTGTTAGGTATTCTTGCATTACTTTCTGTAATGTTACTGCGTTTCTGTCGAGGGTAAATTTTACATATAAAAATTTATAAAATTTGTCCATTGCTGTAAAAGAAGTTTTATTTTTATTCATATACAGGTCGATGTATATTATTTAATTTACGTTTTCAGGGGTTTCGGATATCTCAAACTTGGTTTTGTATGGTTTTCTGCCATACTTTGTTTTTCCACATGTTTCGCAGTTGTCTATATATTCATTTATCAACTTTTCTAGTTTGGGGAAGTAGTATTTATTTTTTAATTCTAGGTATGTTTTGTTGGTTCCTAGGTGGTTTTTATCGTGCTCGGTCTTAATGATTCTGAGTGTTTGCTCTTGATCTAGAAGATCAATTGCTCGCTTGCTGTATTTTATGAATTTCAGCTTTTTATTATTACTGAATAGTTTTATGATCTCTTTCTGAACTTTATTATATTCTGGGTAGTTTAGTTCGCTGTATATACCAATTTTTCCATTTTCTGGTATGTTTCGTTTTAGAATTTCCGTTATTAGGTCTACGTTTTCGAGATCTGTTTCATCAATGAATACATGTCTATTCTTGTTAATTATTTTTAGTTCGTTTTGCTTTTTTCTTACTATTATAATTTGATTTTTACAGGCGTTTACAATTCTTTCACTAATGGGGATATGATCTTTTAATTCCTCTCTGCCTGAATGAATTGCTAAGTCTGAAGGGACGTTGCTTTGGTAATAGATTTCGTTTCTATTCGTGTTTATGCGGCTTAAGAAATCAGCGATTTGATTTTCTTTACCTTTCACGTAATTTACATCGAAATTATACTCATTAAGCTTGATTTTTCATCTTAGAATTTTTGAATCGGGATCTTTAAGGTTATGAAGTTTTGAAAATATTTTCTGGTTGTTTTGTTCCATTTCCTCCAGGGAAGTAGCGAAGATTAATATATCATCTAGGTATACTACACATATTTTGTTTATGTATTTATGTATTGCAGGTGCGTTTCTTAGACCGAAGGGCACTCTATTGAATTCGAAGTGACCTTGAGGAATTGAAAACGGCGTTGTATATCGATCTTTTTCTTCTACCTCTATCTGATGGAACCCTTTTTCTAGGTCAATGGTGGTGAAATATTGTGCTTTACCAAGTTTGTCAAATAGTGATTCAATATTAGGGATTGGAAATTTGTCTTCTATTGTGATTTCATTCAATTTCCTGTAGTCTATGACTATTCTCCATTTGGGTAAGTTGGAATTGTCTTGTTTTTTGGGTACAATCCAGATTGGGGAATTATAGGGTGAATTAGATTTGCGAATGATTTTTTGTTCTAACATCTCCATTATTTGTCTATTTACTTCTTTTTCGTGAATGGGTGGAAAACGGTAAATTTTGGTGTAGATAGGTTTTTCGGAAGTTAGGTCTAACTTATGCTTGGTTTGGCAGGTAGCTGTTAATAATTCTCCATCCTTGTATAGGAGTTTGCTGAATTTTTTAGGATTTTGGTGAGAGACTGTTGTTCCTTAAAAGAAAGTTTTCTTTTAATTTTCCGTATTTTTGGTCTTTGATTGGTTCAGTGGTTTGAACGTTTAGTTCTTCCGGGGTTGCGTAATTGAATTTTGATTTGTTCCCGTTTATGACTATTGTACCATTAAATATATCGATTATTGCTCCTAATGGGTGAAGTAGATTTTGACCGATTATTCCCTTAAATGATTTTCCTGAGAAGTTCATTATATTCCATAGAATTTTGTGGTTGGATGGCATGTTGAATTCTTTGGGCATCTCCGTCTTCATTTTAAATTGTACATTGAAATTTCCTCCTAATCCGTTTATTATTATTGGGGTATCTGGTTTTATTCTTTCGAATTGTTGTAAGCATTCTTGGTCTAGGCTGATTTTTGATTGTCTACAGTCTTATATGGGTTTTAATAAGTTTTATTGTAGTTGGAGTTATTATAGTTGTTCCTTGGTTTATATTTGTACGGTATAAGGTCTTGTTTTATTGCCATCGAGTCAATTCTGTCTGCTATTATATTATATAATTACAAGCTTCTGTAATATTATTTGGTTTTATTGAGTTTACTGCCCATGCTTCTGCTCGGGGTATTACTGCTTGAAATTTACTTAGGATAATTTTGTCTAAGTTTTTATGATTATAGGCAAGAGCTTCTAGTATGTTGGGATCTTGTTCGTATTTTAAATGAAATGTGTTTTTTGCATTTAATAGTCTGTTATAAGTTGTGTATATAAGGTAATTTCTTTTTTGTTTTTCGTTATAACTGGTAGTTTTTGCTAATTTGCGAAGTAAGGATTCGTATGAGTCCGATACTCCAAATTCCTGTCAAAACCTATCTTTTACAGAATACCAATCTTTATCAGGTAAACTTAAATATATGATAGTTTTTGTGCTGGTCCTTTTATTCGCTGGATGAGGATTCCATATACAAAGTTTCTTTTGTCTCCTATTTCTGCCATTTGTAGAATTTTTTCCACATATGTAATCCACATGTGTAAGGCTTGTTTGTCTCCTTCAAATATTGGCGCATTTTCTGCTCTCCTTATGACTTCTATTATTGGTAATGTGAAGGGTTGAGATTCATTTGTTGTCCCTGAACTTGATGTATTTGGTTGATATGCCATTTCCAATTTTGTTTGGTGATTTGATTTTATTATGTTGTATTAATTCTTCCTCGTTTCGGTGTTTTGGGTTGGTGAAGAGCCTCGGTAAAGGTACTTTTGTGTAGATTTACGTCTTACCTTCGTTTTTCGTTACCTAGATCTACTAGGTCGAGATCCGCAGTAATGTTCTCGATGAACTGGATTTATGATTGGATTTACTGGACTTCAGTGCTCCCGTACGCGTACCGCCCCACCAGGTGCTTTCTGAAGGTATTAGCACTAATAATAACTATGGGTGTTATTGTGTTTATTTTATTTTATTCCAACTCAGTTTTTTCTAACCTGGTTGGCAGAGAATATTCGGAATATTCTCCTGTGGCAATGCTAGCCCTATTTTTATTAACTGATTTGTAGTTATTTTTATTTTTGAGTAGGTTGCCCGATTATTACGGTTGTTTGTTGGTTAATTAGTTTCGCACAGTTAGAGAAGATAATCTTTATTCGTTGGTTGCGCTGTCAAAGTTTCCTCTAGAACTAACTTATCTTTTGAACAATTCTTGCTTAAATACTATTTCTTATCAAAGGGCACAATTTGCTGATCTTGTGATCTTTCTTTCTCTAATTTTTCCCAGTAACTCTATTCTTTCAATAACTCATAGCTGAATATGCATTTTATATTCCTAAGTCTCTGAAAGTGTTTAAGTTATTAGATAACGACTTCTTGTTTATGGTTCAAGTGTTGGATACTCAGGCTTATCTTATTATGAGTTATTGATGTTTCTTTTATAGGGTAAGCGTTACATGTAACCCCTCCCTCCTTTGATTGGACTTCGTCCTGGAAGGATGCAGATTCTACATCAATCGAAGAAATCCTTGAGGTGCTGAAGCAGAAACTTGCGGTATGCTCACCAACTCAAATAGGGAAAGTAACCTCGATCTGAATCAGGCAGAAGACTTCTGGAGAAGTGTTTGGAGCGAATCCAGCCGTTGCAATTTAGAAGCAGCGTCGCTCCCACACCTTATGCGTTCATGCGAAGCCCTCCCCGGAATGACCATGCCTGACGTAACTGAAGTCGAAGTTGAAGCAGCCCTTGACAACGCAGGTAACTGGAAGGCGCCAGGAGTTGACAAGGTTCACAACTTCTGGCTGAAACGAAATATCTCGACAGCCTACATCGATTATAAATCAGCTTTTGACTCCATATCACATTCGTGGTTACTACAAGTGTTACGCTTGTATAAAATCAACCCGAATGTCGTTCTTCTTCTGAGAACAGTAATGAAGAATTGGAGCACGAAGCTATCGGTATCCTCACAAACATCAGGAGAGATACCAATCAGGGGTGGCATTTTCCAAGGCGACTCTCCAAGCCTACTGTTGTTTTGTTTGGCTTTGAATCCGTTATCCCATCTTTTGCATGAAAGCAGATACGGGTTCCAAGTCAAGCACGGCATATTGTCGAAATGTACATTAAGCCATTTAATGAACATTGACGACATCAAATTGTATGCCAAAGACGAGAACCAACTTCGCTCCTTGCTGGACATCACCATCCAGTTCAGCAGGGATATCGGCATGCAGTTGGGTTTGGAGAAATGTCGCATAAAAACAATTGTTCGGGGAAAGCACACCGACAACGAAGGATACAGCCAAAATAACATCCGAAGTGAGGGTATGGATTCGGACGACGTCTACAAGTACCTCGGCATATTGCAAGCAAGAACACCTGCAGTGGCAATAATCAAATCTAAGTTGCTGGGGGAATTTGAACGGCGTCTGGATCTTGTCCTTAAAACTGAGCTGTACGGGAAAAATAAAATCATGGCAATCAACACCTTCGCCATTCCCGTCCTTCTATACACTTTCGGTGTGATACACCGGAGTAATACTGATTTAGAATCTGTCAATAGACAGGTAAGGGTAGTTCTTGCAAACAACAACATGCTCAATAGAGCTGCCGAAAAATTGAGTATCACTATCCCACGTCATCAGGGAGGAAGGAGGGTACTTGATTTAAAAACGTTGCCCTACAATCAAGTGCATTCTCTTCGTGAGTTTTTCTATGAGAAACAATCCTCTAGCCAAATACATCAGGCTACCGTCATGGCAGATAATAAACTATCTGCTTTGAACTTGAGAAGCAGAGAATGGGATCCCATGTCGAATGTTACTTCAGTCCAACAGAAGATTGACATGTGGAAAGAGAAACCCATTCACGGAGGTCATATAAAAAATTTGTTGTTGTCAGGCATTGACATCGAAGCCTCCAACAAATGGTTGACTAATGGTGTACTCTTCTATGAGACCGAAGCATTCCTAACTTCAATTCAGGATGCTTCGCTCCCAACAAAAAATTCACGACTCCTCAATCACCAACTCCAGTTGTAGGTTATGCAACTGTGAAGAGGAGACCATCCAGCACATAACATCTGCGTGCAGGATGTTGAGCAGTACCGAGGACACCAATCGTCATAACTCCGTCTGCAAGATTCACCATCAAGACCTTGCGTGGAAGTATAACTTAGTGGCAACTTACCATCCTTACTATAAGTATACTCCGCAGAGAATCTTGGAAAATGATCGGGTCAAACTGCTGTGGGATCACACTATTGACACTGACCACAGTGTTAATCATAACAAACCCGATCTAGTTCTGTTTCTGAAGGAAGAACGAGCGTGCTTTATAATCGATGTAGCCGTACCGTTGGACCGGAACACTGTTGAAAAACAGCACGAAAAAATCCGGAACTACGGCCCCTTGGCAGACGATGTGAAGCAGATCTGGAGACTACAAAAGATCGAAGTAGTCCCAGTAGTAATTTCAGCGACGGGATTAGTCCCGCAGAGCTTACATAAAGCGCTGAAAACGCTCGATCTTAGGGCTGGACTATACATGGAGATGCAAAAGGCGGTTATCCTTGCAACCTGTGCTATAGTCCGAAGAATCCTGTCCGGCAAGAATCTGACGTAATGGATTTTAGTCTTGATCCGCACTGTCTTCGATATAAGATCCATGTCTCTGTAGTGTAGAACCTCCGCGTCATTGGCTGAAGTGTTTGCGACAATCGGGATGTAATAATACATTTTCGCATGGTCGCACACACTTTGCGTTAAAACGCATGATCGCTGTGATGCGAGCCTTTGGATGTTGCCTTCAGCCCATCCTTAGGTTGGTCGCCCCTCGGTCCGGTTGGGCGGGAAGAGGGTCCGTGGGCTTTTTTAACTATATATATATATATATTTATGTTGCCTATTCCCGCGCCTCCCACGTTTCTCTAACGACACTCTAGCATCGTTGGTGTGAATTTCTGTGTTATTGATGATACGTGGGCGCGTTCAGACCCAAGGCGAAGTCCGCATAGTTTTCCGCCTCCTACGTTTCTCTAACGACACTCTAGTATTGTTGGTGTTCATTTCGGTGGTGTTGTTGATACGTAGGCGCGTTCAGACCCAAAGCAAGGTCCTTATAGTGTTGCGCCTCCCACGTTTCTTTAACGACACTCTAACATCGTTGGTGTGAATTTCTGCGGTGTTGTTAATACGGGGGCGCGTTCAGACCCAAGGCAAGTTCCTTATTGTGTTGCGCTCATATATATTTTCCCTGCGAAACGGAAATTTTAAAAATTATTGTTGTTGTTACGTGGACGCGTTTAGACCAAAGGAAAGGTCCTTATAGTGTTGCGCCTCCCACATTTTCTATCTGTAGTTGATATAAACTGTCCGTGCGAAACGAAAATATTAAAATTAATTAATTGACCGCCAGTTGAAAGAGATTGGTATAATAAAAATGGAAATCCAGGAGATCATTGAAGGCCAGCAGAAGCGGGTATTAAAAGTTGAAGAGGTTCGGGAGACACTGTGCAAACTGCGGAGAAGGAGGAGAGATAACCTTGCTCTCCAAATCAGATGGTGGAACAAGAAAGTGGACTAAATGCTTCTTATGTATGGGGAAGCAAAGGGCAATATCTTACTGCCATGCATCCGTGCAAAGGGATAATCCGTCTTCTGCTGTTCATCATGCCGAAAACTCGACAGCATTGTCATGGTCGGGAGCTGTTCTTCCAACAGCAGTCGTTAAGCTAGAGGCAAGAGAAAGACATGCTGTTCCAGTTCGATGTTTGATCGATCAAGGCAGTCAGAGCAACTATATAACCGAAGATCTAGTACAGAAACTTCGGTTAAAAAAGAAAAAGGCCAACATCGAAATTTCGGGGGTAGGTGGTGTGTCAGCAGGGAAAGTATCAGCGGTTGTGTGTCTGACCCTTAAATTGGACGATGGTTTCGAGGTTAGCACTAAAGCGCTAGTAGTCAGACGGCTAACTAAAGGTTCCCTTCCACAGGTCTCGCAGCAAGTAAAGGCGTTGTTTCAAGGGAAGAAGTTGGCGGACCCCGTAACGGAACATGCATCTTATGTTCCAGTTTTATTGGGGTATAGTATCCTTCCACATCTTTTCGTGAATGGAGTAGAAACCGTAGATAGTTTCCTGCTCTAGAACACGAAGTTGGGATGGATAGTGTCTGGCCCGGCGGAATCTTCGGTATCGAAGTTCACCTCAACGCATGTCACTATCAAGAAATGGGAAGGGGACATAAGGGCTTTTTGGGATATGCCCCTAAGTAGAGATGAATCTAATCGCATAGATGACGAAATTTTTGTGAGGATCTATTCGTAAAGAGTCATTACCGAAAGAATGATGGCCGTTACGTGGTACCGACCCCGTGGCGACAAGATAATATTAAGCTAGGAAACTCCTACCACATGGCTGTGCACCACTATCTCGGTCAGGAGAAAAGGTGGTTGAAAAACAAAGACCACAAGCTAAAATCGGATGAGTTTATGAGAGAATGTTTGAATTTGGGCCACATGGCTGAAGTCCCAATGGGTCTTCAGGCTGACACTAGTGGCGAGGTGTTAGGTTGTTGCAAATGAAATGTCGGATTTTTCAATGAAGTGAAGTTAGTTATGATTTTAATGTTTAAAACTGCCGCAAGGTGACTCTGGTGGTATGGGATAATTGAGTATAAGTAGTCGTTCGTTCGATCAAGGAGTCGTTTCAGTTTCAATCGTCATTGAAGTTCCAAGTAAAACTCAAAGAAACAAGCATGGAAGGCAGTCAAAAACGTCTACTTTTTCTATATGAATTTAAACTTGGTCACAACGCAGCGGAGGCAACCAGAAACATTTGCAGAGCATTTGGAGCTGACGCAGCAAACGAACGAACGACACAGCGGTGGTTCGAAAAATTCCGATCAGGCGACATGACCCTCCAAAGTGAACCTCGTGGACACCCAGGACCATCGATCGACAACGACGAGTTGCGTTTGATAGTGGAATCTGATCCCCGATCATCGATTCGTGACATTGCAGAGAAAATAGGCGTACACTATTCGACAGTATCTCGGCACTTACAACAGCTTGGGAAGGTGAAGAAGCTTGATAAGTGGGTTCCGCATGAACTCAACGAGCAAAACATGGCGCTGCGAATGGAAATATCCAGTTCTCTACTCAACCGCAACAGGAACAATCCCTTTTTGCGCAGAATAGTGACATGCGATGAAAAGTGGATATTGTACGACAACCGTCGCAGATCAGCGCAATGGCTAGATGCCGATCAGCCTCCACAACACATGCCAAAACCGAGCCTTCACCCGAAGAAGGTAATGGTAACTGTTTGGTGGTCTGCATCTGGAATTATTCATTATTCGTTTTTGGAGCGTGGTGAAACAATTAATGCGGAGAAATATTGTGCCCAACTTGATGAAATGCACAAGAAATTACGTGTTCAGCGGCCTAGATTGGTCAACAAAGATGGAGTGATACTGCTCCATGATAACGCCCGACCTCATGTTTCCAGAATGACGGTCCAAAAATTAAATGAATTACGATATGAGACTCTTCCTCATCCACCATATTCACCCGACCTCTCGCCAACCGACTACCACTTTTTTAAGCATTTGGATCACTTTTTGGCGGGGAAACAATTCAGCAATGAAGTAGCTGTCAAAAGTGCCTTTGAAGAATTTCTTAGCTCTAGAAACCCAGACTTTTACGAAACTGGAATAAATGCCCTTGTATCTCGTTGGGAGAAGTGCATTGAAGCTGCTGGTTCTTATTTTGACTAATAAAATTAATTTTCATAAAAGTTATAGTTTTTTGAAGTTTTACTCAAATATCGGACATTTCATTTGCAACAACCTAATATATTATATCCCGTATTTAAGTGTGGTTCGCCAGGAGGCCACTTCGACAAAATTGCAGAATGTCTTCAATGCTTCCAGTCCGATATCAAATGGCGAGAAAGATGATCCATCCTTTTCCAAAGGTGTAAACCATATTTTCAACATTCTCACCAGAATACGCAGGTTTGCATATGTATACTCCAGTGATATTACGATGATAAGATGTATCGGCAGATACTTTTGAGACCGGAGGACCAGATCAGGCTTAGGATTCTCTGGTGGGCAAAGCCTGAGGAACTAATAGGAGAGTTTTACCTGAAAACGGTGACCTACGGGTTAGACTGTGCACCCTGAAAGCAGTTCGAACGCTTCACCAGGTGGCAGACCGCAATCCTCCTAATGAGGAGGTCAACTCCTCTATATGGATAATCTGTTGTACGGAGTGTCCAGTATAAAAGAAGCTCAAGAGGTCATCCGTAAAATCACAGAAACTCAAGGAAAAGGGGAACTTCCGCTAACGAAGTGGGCGACGAATTATCCAGAGGTTCTAAAATATATTGACGAAAGTCACCGAATTAGTTCATATGTTGAGGTTGATAGGGCAGATAGGGATCTTAAGAGCCTTGGCCTGCACTATAGTCCCAGGGATGACTGTTTCCTATACAGTATCAAGCCAAATGTAAATGTGGGGTATACCAAACGAAGAGTGCTTAGTATAGCCGCTTCGATTTTTGATCCTATTGGTTGGTTGCTTCGAGTTGTAATGAAGCTGAGAATAGAAATTCAACGTCTATGGCAGGAAGGTTACGACTTAGATGACACTATTGAGGAACCGTCCCGAAGGCAACTAGAAAATATGTTCTCGTCCCTAGAATACATGAATGAAATTAGATAGAGATGGATCGCGTTACACCCTTGAAATGCGAGCTGGCAACGAGTGACACAAATACAAGGGTTTTCATAACCAGACACTTGGGACCGCTTGCCATTAGAGAAAGATAACAGTCAAGGTCAAAGACAATTTGACTTTTTTGCGCGGGAGGATGTTTAAGCTACTTAGCCAAATTTTCTCCAGCAACCGCATCTTTGGAGCCACCCCAATGAAAACAAATCTGCTGCTCTTCCGTCGTTACATCACATGCTATACAAATGGCCTATTTCGGCATAGCGAGATTCTTTTCCGTCGTTACATAAGCATATTACCTACCAAATGGTGTATTTGGCCTCGACATGGTTCTCTTCCGTGTCATCACTTCGCAATTGTGCACACAGCAAAAGGTGTAGATTTGCCACAAACAACAAAATAAATAATAATAAACAAGTGTTCTTGTCTTGTATACAGGAACACTTTCGAACTAATGTGTAAAGACGGAAGGATCAAAGATAGGTGAACTAAAGATTGACATTACTTTTGATTTTTAGTATTCGAGAAGTCTCCGGAAAGAGCTAAAGTGTTCTAATCGAGAACACTTTACACGCGGGATTGATTTTAATTCGCCTTTAGATTATATAAGAAATTCAGAAATAGAACAGTCAAAAGTAAAATATTGTTTTTTTTGGAAATAAACTAAGTTTTTGAAAGTGGAAACGCGAGTTTTCATAATAAATCCAAGAGTTCAAGAGTTGAGCAACGACGTAAGTAATAGTAATAAATCTTTAGCTTTTCCTCTTCAGGAGTTCGAATACCTTATCGTTCCGCAACTAAGTTACGGCAGCCCGCAACGAGAGCAACCACGGCCACCAAATTTAAATCCAGGAGCTAGTGCGCGAGCTTGGCCGACGCCCATGCAGAATAGCCCCTGCACGAGGTCGTCTAGGATATCGCCGAAACATCAAGCATTGATGCCATCACGATGGTTACTATCATCATCAACAACCGTGCAACAACCGGTATCCGGTCTTGGCCCGTCTTATTACGGACCTCCAGACATCCCGGTTTTGCACTGAGGTCCACCAATTCGATATCCCTAAAATATTGTCTGGCATCCTGACCTACGCCATCGCTCCTGCCAGGGAGGCAGGGTTTGCCTCGTCTTCTTTTCCTACCATAGATATTGCCCTTATAGACTTTCCGGGCTGGATCATCCTCACCCATACGGATCAAGTGAGCCACCCACTGCAACCTATTGAGCCCGATTTTATCCACGACCAGGCATTCATGGTATGGCTCATAGATTTCATTGTTATGTAGGCTACGTAATCGTCCATCCTCATGTAGGGGACCAAAAATTCTTCGGAGGAACGCAGTTTTTTTTTGCTAAGAACCCAAGCCTCCGAGGAATATATAAGGACTGGAAAGAGAGAGCTTTCACCCTATGGTGAGACATTTCGAGCGAAAAAGTTTTTGTAAGCTGAAATAGGCTTTGTTGGCTGACAACAACCGTGCGCGGATTTCTTCTTCATAGCTGTTATCGATTGTGATTTTCGACCCTAGATGGGAGAAATTTTCAAAGGCCTCAAAATTGTAGTCTCCTATATTCATTGTTTTCGTTTCACCAGTGCGATTCGATGTTGTACGTTCTTTCGGTTTTGGTTTCGGCGCTGACGTTGCCACCATGTACTTCATCTTGCCTTCATGTGCAGTGCAAGACCTCGCGCCGCCTGCTCGATCTGGATAAAGGTGGACTGTACATCTCGAGTTGTTCCTCCCATGATATTAATATCGTCAGCATAGGCCAGTAGTTGGGTGGACTTGAAGAGGATCGTACCCCTCACATTTACATCGGCATCGGGAATCACTTTCTCCAGGGCCAAGTAAAAGGGGACGCATGATAGGGTATCCCCTTGTCTTAGGCCGTTGTTGATGTTGAATGGTCTCGAGAGTGATCCTGTTGCTTTTAGCTGGTCATGCACATTGGTCAGGGTCAGCCTAGTCAGTCTTATCAATTTCATTGGGATACTTAAATCTCTCATGGCCGTCTACAATGGTTACTATCTTGGCCGAAAATGTAGTTGACAGAAGGGGCAGTACCAGGCAACATTAAGTGATGGTGACGATGGTGATCCTGGACGTGAAGAATACGTTTAATTCGGCCAATTGAAACCTTATACGAAAGCGCCTGGCCACAATTGATGTGTTCCTATCTCGCAGATATTGTCGATGGTTACCTGCGAGATCGGACGCTCTGGTATTATACCGATAATGAACCCAAGGAGGACGTTGTCTTCGCAGGTGTCCCACAGGGCTCCGTACTGTGGAACATCATGTGCAATGATGTACTTAACCTTCCGTTTCGGAAGGAGGCCACGGTGGTGATTATGCGATGATATTGCATTGGTTGTAGTCGGTTGGAGTTATACTCAGTCAGTGCTGTTAAGTCCTGAGAGAGCGCTGGACTAGCACTTCACAAAGCGCCGGAAGCGAAATTACGCCCAAATTTGAACCCGCAATCACATCGTCAGTTCCAAACTGACCATCAAATATTTGGAAATGATAGATACGAAGTTAAGTTTAAACAACTCGCGCAATATTCTTTTGACAAGGGATCCACGACGAGTATGGTCCTAGCGAGAATAATGCCGAACGTGGGAAGGCCACGGTATACTTGTTGGCTACTTATCGCCAGGGTAATGAGCTCAATCTCGCTTTATTCTGGGGTCGGTGTGGTTTTGGTGGGTAAAAATCCCACACCCCCAGACCAGACGATTTCCACCTTCTTACAAAGATAGACATATGGACAGACAGACATCAAATCGATTTTAATAAGGTTTTGTTTCACACATGCGTTTTCTTTTGAAAAAGCAGTACCGTTATCTAGTAATATTTCAAGACCAAAACATGTTGGTGGGTCTTAATAATAGCTTGTGACTCGGTTGGCATTAAATTCACAAGATTTTCTGTTGTACCTATTGAAATTGTTCTCCATTTTTCCTGGAGAGCAATTCGTAAGTAATTTTTCTTTGAAATATATCTATCCCGGATTTTATTTTCCTCTTGTGATTTTTTCAGACACATGTCCATATTCTATGAAAAACACGTACACCCCCCTTTCACATGTGTGGGGAGCCCCATTAAACTTAACTCCAAATGACGCCACTCGATATTCAAACGATTTTAATAAAGTTTTGTATGAAACAACATAAAATATGCACGCAAGCCGATTGTCCGCGCATGCATAAAATCACTGTATTTTACAAATCTTCAAGCTTATGCAATTAGTTTATGCATCTTCCTGTATTTGATATTATGAAATTCGTGCAATTAAATGCAACTAAAAGCGCAAAACTCTGGATTAAATTTAATTTGTATGAATGGAAGCGATTAGCACTTGGAACGCAAATAGTGCTCTCTGCACTTCTCAAAACGAATTCATTTAAATTAATTACATTCAAAGTAACAGCCGAAAATGAACCTTGCCGACGTGGAGCGAACTTTGCCGACCTGAAATCGTGATTGTACATTGGACCTGCGTGCGAATGAGAGCTTTTCTCATGCGCATTCCGCACGTATTTCAATTGTGTTTGCCGCTCTACTCGAGAAGATGCGTATCTACATATATGTATGTGCTAATTAAGTTTGCGGGTAGGGTCCAATAGCAGAGACATGTACGTATGTTAATACCAGTGGCATTTACTTTAAGTACATATTTGTATTCTTTTGTGCACGGGGTAACGTGGAAGTGCGTGGAGATGCGTTAGATCAGTTTGGATGAGCAACGTTTGCTTATGTAGGATTAGCACGATATTTATGCCTTTGATATGTATGTACATATGTATATCTGGACATTAGCAATTAATGAAGGAATATTTTGCATTTCCAGCTATGTACGGATAGAAAAACACGCATTGGGAGTTCCTCACATAATATAACCACAAAATCTTTTACTGGAAGCACCCAGCTTCAGGTATACCAACTTGTTTCCAATTGGAGTCATTTTGGACCCTCGACACCAATTACTTAGCTAAAAATATCGACACCAGTCAAGGGTTAACTTACAAGGCTTGAAATCTATCGCTTTAAGATGTAACCCTAAATAAACTAAGTATCGCGGATACGCCTGCCAAGTTTCAAGCCGATCAGCCTGTTAATGGCAAAACTAAGCAGCTCAAACTCATCAATTTCGCCCGAATTTTTTGCATCTTAAGTCATGCGAGTAAGGTGCTGACGTCACAATTAACGAGAATAATTGAAATCCGAGTGAAATATTGAAATTTCATTCATGAAGCATCTCTCCTCCCCAACCAGTTTCAAGGTTTTGTAGGAAACAAAACCATATTAAAATCGATTCACCGTCTGTCTGTCTGTCACACCCGATTTGCACGGAAACCACTAAGCCAATTGTCACGAAATTTGGTAAGGATATGTAGGCTCTGTGTCCCAAGGGGGCTCCTCATACAAGCGAAAGAGGGGTGTAAAGTTTTTTCACAGGATGTGGTCATGTGGGGTATCAAACAAAATGACTCGATTAGTTCTTTTAGAAACTGATATTTCTGAAATTAGGCGAAACATAGAGGAGATAGTGCTCAAAATCTGAAAAAAATTACAGTGGTGCATAAATATCAAATCTAGGCCCCAAAATACATGCCGTTTGGATATCTGCACAAGTAAAGTTAGTAATGGCATATTTCCATATTTCCAAAATTGACCTGAAACCTCCCCCCTAAAGTTCATCCTACAAGTATAAAATTTGGTACGGTTAGAAACAATAACATAATGCACAATTTTGGAAAGTTTTAGAAAAATCCAACTTTTATTAACAAAGTTATTGAAGCTCAGAACAGTGTATTTCACCTGAATTTATGGCATTCTAAGACGTGTATGACGTCATCACGATAGATGTTAAAGTGAACTTTAATGAACGGTGAAGTTGGGGTTTGGAAATGCATATGTGTATCAAGGAATATTTTGTATTGAAGTACATACGAATGAGAAAGGAAAGAGAAAATTTCTCATACAATATTAGCACAAAAACTTTATATCCGAAGCGTCCAGCTTTCGGTATTCAGACTTGTTTGTATCTCTTGTGGAATAACTTCCTCACATTTGCTAATGATGTTGAACTCCTAATGTGTAGCGTATGAGGTTGACTATTGTCAATACACTGTTTTCTGATCAATTTTTTGTGTAAATGGATCTTTAGAAGATAGCGCATCGTTGAATATAACTATTTACACGCGGAACTGTCATGTTCCTCACATAGGGAAACACAAAACCTTTTATACCTGAAACGTCTAACTTCCCGTTTCCAGACTTTTTTTACTTGTGTAATGATCACGTTTATTTTCTTTGTAACAATGGAGTGAAGTGCTTATTTTTTATTTTCTTTCTAAAGAATAGATAATACAGAAAAAAGTTGGATATTGTCTTTTTTATTTAGTTATGAGAATTCTATTTTTATCACGAAAAAGGTTAGCAGACGAATACATTTTTGACACACGGTATTTACATATTTTCTTGACAGTTGCACTTTTACGCTGCAAAGACCCTTCCCTACCTAGCATGAAATCATCTAGCTACCGGCTGCTTATAAGTGCGGAAAATGACGTACACATAGATCTCTAAACCCTTGTATCATTTTCGTCAATTGGTCCAGACGGCGGCAGCGCAGTTATTGGCACGGATGATGATTGTGCAGTTGGTGCTGGAGAAGATGATGATTGTGCGGTTGGTGCTGGAGAAGATGATGGTTGTGTTGTCGTTGCTGGTGTGGTGGGGAACGGAATATTAGATGAAATTAGCTGGTATGAGCTTCCACCGTGCGCGCGATTCGACGGAGTTGAGGATTTACCTATTGTTACAGTTGTATTTACATCAAGACTATGTATCGTAGGATGATAAAGCAAATGGTGACTTTGATAATGCATTTTGTGGTGATGAAGAGAATGATGGAACAAGTGTTGCTGTTGATTCCTGTTGCAGGAGTACTGTGAAATATTGGAAGTGGACGGCATTGAATTTTGATTGTTATCATGCAATAAATGCTGTGGAAGAGGTACGCCGAATGATTCAGAAGTTGTGGTTGATGTTGCTGGGCATAGCTCGTGTAGGTGATGGCGGTTGGTTGACACTACTTGAGGCTGAGAACTCGTGCCTCTGCTGGACTTTGGTGGCGATAACAATGGAGGCGGGGCAGCCGATGTTGTCGGTACCGAAGACACGCAAGCACTCATTTGCGGTGTTGTAGCAGTAGTGGCAGGGACCAGTACACATGACGTTTTCCTGTTATTTCCAGAGTCTGATACCTGCACTACAGACTCATAAGACGGGGGTGGTTCATACAGCTGATAATATGGGCACCCATAATGCTGGCGCCTCCCGTCTAGTTCTGCATTGTGATACTGAACAATAGATGTGTAGCAATTTGGCGAGGTTGTTACGTTATTGGCTAAAAAATGTAAAAGATTAGTTCAAGGCCGGTATGATACCCGGTCGGCCTACCTTTCCAGATCCGGTGGAAATAATATGATGACGGTTCTGTTGCAGAAGTACGATCAAAGGCACGAGCAGTAGTGCGATGTGTTCGGGAGTCTGAAAAATTGGGTCGAGCTGATGGTTCGATAGTAAGTGGTATGGACGGATAATGTGATGCATTTTCGCTTTGACGACAGAACTTGTACCACCAACTGCCTCCTGAACATATCACGAACATGAAAATAAGCAACAGCCTGTACAGAGGGTTAACAAAGCAATATTAGTACTGTAATTTGAATACCATTTTAGCTACAAGGAGACTTAAAACAGTGCATAATAAGTTAAGTATATATTAACATAGAAAAAAATTTCCAAAGATAAGCAAAATGCAGTATAGACGGAAAATTAGTAAGCCTTCGTAATGACGAGGCCTGATATCATTCTCCAATTAAAAAGTACTACAAATCCCATAGCGAAGGTGTGCATTGCCACACAATGGAGCACAGAATTTGCTGAACCAACACCAACAGCTCTCCTACCAAATCTATCTCCACCTGTAAATAATGATAATGAAAAACGGCAGACGGATAAGGAAAAAGATGAGTTTCCCGCTCCTAAAAACGACCACTCTACCAACCTCCAGGAAGAGCGTTGGTGTAGAACTAGCAACGAAAGAAGTCTCGGAGTGGATTGACTATTGACGGACCCGGCTAACAAAAAAACAAACCATTTATACAATATACTACAGTATACTGTAGGAGGCAATGTGGTCAACATTGCGCTCGCCCGAGATTATTACCCTGATTTGACTCAGATACTCATTCACAGCTGAGTCGACTGTTATTCCAAAATACTAAATTTCAATATCACACTAAAGTGAGTAGTCTGACATGCTAAATGCATATACATTACAGACTACGTACAAATGGAATAGTTCTGCACACAAATATACTCACTGACGAAACAAACAAAACTTTGAATACCTGAAGCGCGGAGCTCCCGGTTTGCCGACTTGTTTTTAGTTTTTTCTTCCTCTTACGTACGTTCTACAATAGTTAGCTATGAGAAACGTGTTATCATATATTTTCCCAGTTTTTGGCTTCCAATCAATCAGGGCTACCATCTATAGAATCATTGAGTTTTCTTAATTTTCTGGACCGCATGGATATTATATATATGTAGTTCAAAAAGACCACGGACCCTCCTTCAGCCCAACCGGACGGAGGGGCGACCAACCTAAAGATGGACAACATCCAAAGGCCCGCATCACAGCGATGATGCGTTTTAACGCAAAGTGTGTGCGACCATGCGGAAATGTATTGCTACATCCTGATTGTCGCAAACACTTCATGCAGTGACAGTAGTTCTATACTACAGAGACATCGATCTTAACTGGAAGACAATGCGAATGAAAACTGAAGCTCACTAGGTCAGATTGTTACCGAACAGGACTGGGACGGTAAGGATTGTCGCTTCTTGCACCTCAATGTCTCCAGTCCAGCTTTAAGATTCTCTGTCGAGTATACTTATAATAAAGATGGTAGGTTGCCAAAGGTTTTGATGGAGAATCTTGCAGACGGGTATTACTTAACAAAGCAAATAATTATTTATCTGTCATGACGGTGGGCTGATATATTTGGCTAGACGATTGCTTACTTCTCTTCAGACAAAATATATGGTAGCAACGTCAGCACCGAAGACGAATCAACCAACAACATCAAACCGCACTGGTCAAACACGAAGAAGAATAAGGATAGGAGAATACAACTTTGAAACCGTTGACAATTTCTCCTATCTAGGATCGAAAATCACAACCGATAACAACTACGATGATGAAATCCGCGCACGGTTGTTGTCAGCCAACAGAGCCTTTTTCAGCTTACAAAGATTGTTCCGCTCGAAACGCCTCACCATAGGGTCAAAGCTCTTACTGTACAAGACTATGATCTTACCAGTCCTCATGTATTCCTCGGAAACTTGGGTTCTTAGCAAGAAAAATTGCGAACTCTTGGCCGCGTTCGAGAGAAGAATCCTCCGAAGAATTTTTGGCCCCCTACATGAGGATGGACGATTCCGTAGCCTACACAATGACGAAATCTATGAACGATACCATGACCGTCCGGTTGTGGATAAAATCCGGCTCACTAGGTTACGGTGGGCGGGTCACTTAATCCGTATGGATGAGGATGATCCCACCCGGAAAGTCTATAAGGGCAATATCTATAGTAGAAAAAGAAGACGAGGCAGACCCTGCCTAAGATGCAGCGATGGCGCAGGTCAGGACGCCAGACAGCTTTTAGGGATATCGAATTAGTGGACCTTGGCGCAAAACCGGGATGTCTGGAGTTCCTTATTGAAGCAGGCCTAGACCGGATACCGGTTGTTGCGCCATTGATGATGATGATGATGATTGCTTCTCAAGGAAAAACTCTCGAAGAGAATGCACTTGATTATAGTGCAATGTTTTCAAATCAAGTAACCCCCTTCCTCTCTGATGTCATTGTGCATGTTGTTCTTTGCAAGAACTACCCTTACCCGTCTGTTACACCGAAAGCATACAGAATTACACCGAAAGTATATAGAAGTACGGGAATGACGAAGGTGCTGATTGCCATGCAGATGCCATGCAAATTCCCCCAGCAGCTTTGATTTAATTATTGCCCCAGCAGATGTTTTTGCTTGCAATATGCCGTGGTATTTGTAGACGTCGTTCGAATCCATCTCCTCAATTTGGATGTTATTACGACTGTATCCTTCGTTGTCGATGTGTTTTCCCTGAAAAATTGTTTTTATGCGACATTTCTCAACAGTTCAACAAAAACGAAATGGTGATGTCCAGCAAGGAGCGAATTTGGTTTTCGTCTTTGGCATACAATTTGAAGTCGTCAAAATACATTAAATGACCTAATGTACACTTCGACAATATCCTATGCTTAACTTGGAACCCGTATTTGCTTTCATTCAGAAGTTGGGATAGTAGATTCAAAGCCGAACAAAATCACAGTTGGCTTAGAGAGTCGCCTTGGAAGATGGCACGCATGATTGGTATCTCTCCTGATGTTTGTGAGGATACCAATAGCTTCGTGCTCCAATTCCTTATCACTGTTCTCAGGAGAAGAACCACATTTGGGATGAATTTGTATAAGCGTAACACTTGTAGTAACCATGAATGCGATATGGGGTCAAAGGCTGATTTATAATCGATGTAGGCTGTCGAGATATTTCGTCTTTGGTGGACAGCCTGCTTTACTGCTACTGTATCGATGGATTTTGCGAATCCTTTTTGTTCCTCTGCTATCAATTTATGAACATCAAGATGTTTTGAGATGTTCGCGCACAAAACTGAAGTGAAGACCCTGTAGATGGTAGGAATACAACTAATTGGTCGATATTTTGAAGGGCATTATAACCGTTAAAATTATTTGCCAATACCCTGTGAATTATCTTGAACCACCTCAGCCAGAAGTTGTGAATCTTTTCTATTCCTGGCGTCTTCCAATTACTTACCTTTTCAAGGGCTGCTTCCACGTCAGCTTCTGCTACGTCAGGGATTGTCATTTCAGGGAGGACCCCGCATAAGGTGTGCGAGCAACGCTGCTTCTAAATTTCAACGGCTGGGTTCGCTCCAAACACTTCTCCAGAAGTTTTCTGCCTGGTCCAGATCGACTTCACGACTTGATTTCGTGAAACTTTTATAGAATCCCCGTTGGTTTTGGAAGAACAAGGTTTTGTCTGTCCTTCGCAAAAAGATTCTCTGATACCTACGGATGCGATTGGAGCATAGCAAGTTTCTGCTTCAGCACCTCGCGGATTTCTTTGATTGTCATATCATTGGACAGATGGTAGTTTCCAATGATGTTCGCAACGCATCTATGCACTCTTGGTGATGAATTTCCAAGAAGTGCTTGCGTGACACGACCAATCTCCTTTCTCAACTTTTCGACTCTTTCCTTCTTCTTTTTCTTCAGCCTTTGCCCCGTTCCCAAGCGTCGTGATCGGTTTCGTCATTTGGCTCTATCGATCTGGGTGAAATCTCGAGGCTTTTAAATCCCCATCCAGCATATCAAGCCACCGTTGTTTCGGCCTGCCTTTTGGTCGTTTACCATCGACTTCGATGTTCAGACTAATCTTGGCAAGTGAATTCTCGTTAGTATGAATTGTGTAACTATACCATCCAAGACGTCTCTCTCGCAATTTTTCGCGGATATCCTCGATCGCGGATATCCTTATCTTGGATATGTTAAGTCGAAATACCCAGGACGGTAAGGTTCGCGTACCTCTGTTATTCACTCCAAGATAGTGATTATTGAGACGAATAACGGTGGCAGCTGCAACGTAAACCAGGCTGTGAACCTCTGTAGCAGTAATCTCACTGGTCAAACGATGAACCAAAATTCTGTCAACGGCAGGAATGATGTTATTAGTTGCGAAGTAAACTTCAGTTTTGGGATGCTTGGGTTAGCATCTGAGAGAATGTCAGCATATTCTGTGAATGCGACCTGGAATACGGTCAGACTCTCATTATAAATTGGGTCACTAAGCTTCTCCTGAGTACTGGGTTCATGGAGTGCCTTACTCCTTACTCCTTTGTTCAGTCAGGTAATTTGATGACTCCAAACCAAGCTCAAGTGAAACTTCGTGGAAAATTTGTTACCTAGCTGGTAGGGAAACTCGATTATCTTTCACCATCACCCGGTACTGATTGACGACGTTCTGCTCCAGAACATAACTTAGTTCCGGAATGCGGGCTATGAACGCGTCATGGAGTCGGTGTCTGTACCTTGATGGATTCCGTTCCAAATCCGTCAAAGAGAAATAGTCGCGGGCGATAAATTTGATAAGCTGGTTCGTCCAAACCATATAACGCCTAGGTCTTCCGTCCCTGGTGGTTGACAGCATAATTGCCAAAACATCCAAGGGCGAAGAGCCGCTCTGTGTTTGAGGAGCGACTCTTAACCGTGTTGGGTACTGTCTACGTGTCCCCGGGGTCCCACTAAAAGAATTTAAAGAAATGTCCAAAAATTGTATATACCACGAGTAATGGGGAACCCGTCAGCCCTGCAACAGAGCCCAAATATGGCAAAGCCCCATGGTTACCTCCAAAGGTGGGGAAGGCATTTGGAGGGGAACCGCTGAAATACAGTGTAACGTCACTGCAATTTATCCGATAGACGCAACGAATCCTCCAGGAAAGGAAGAATAGGTAACGGAAGACGAACACAAATGGAAACGTTCTGCTTATCCCCGGCTACTTAGAAGATTAATTTGCGATAATCGTAGCTGACCCGGTGGGTCATGTCGTTATTCGCAACCCATGACACGCGCCTGGTCGCATGCAGTTCTGCGTTTGCAGCTTAGGTCAGGATCAACCTGGAACGCGAGGTATATATATACCATTCGCGGAGGTTAAAATTTTTTATTGCCAAACATTGACATCGAAAACTCCAACAAATGATACTGTTCTGGTGCAGCAGAGTTAATAACATTCGAAATTTATTTCGAATGTTGTTAATGCGAGCGGATAGATGACCCCGCCGGCGCTCTCCGTGGCTTATTCGAACTCGCCACGAGAGGGGAAAGCTAGCAGTGAAAAGTTCCGATAGGTTGGAAACAAAGGGACCGCATGGAAAACCAACAGGTTTCTTCGGCTCCAGGCTTCACAGAAAACACACGTATTTCGATGGTTACAAGTTAGTAAAAATAAAGTAAAGTTTTTTATCTTCTGACTCGCTTTCGTGGATTTCTTCGGTACGGTGCTAAAATGTGATTTTAATCATAAAAATAAAAGTAATCAATATTTCTTCACATTTTCGTTATCAATTTGGTCATATCGGCCAATGCCAATTTGACATAAAAGCAGCAGAAACTGTTACTTCAGCAACACTGCCAAGAATTTCGTCGACGTGGGTGCCGGCATGATTGATGAGGAATATCGAGGCAACGTTCGTGTTCAATCATTACGATAAGGATTTCGAGTGGCAATTCACCTCCACGGGAGTTATGCGACGGAGCATCGGAAATATTTGTGAAATCATAAAAGTGGTGACCCCGAGGAACTCGCCCGATTGGAATAAGGAAAAGCTGCTCCCACGTCCCGAACTGTCAAAGTTCCACCGGCGGACATTTTCGTTGCCCCTTCGTTGAATTCGTGGCCCTACCTAACGGCCTTGTACCTTCCCGGTGATATTTGGATATTCTTTTTTCACAAATCTTGAGTGCTGGCATCATATAATTTCATTTCAATTGACTGCAGCCACTTCAGCTTTCCAAACTCAACAACCAGCTGACTTAGACGATGTCACCGCAGGGAGCCGGAGCCGCCGTCAAGGATCAATCGCACGCTTAGGTAAAAAAATTCAAGTTTTAAGTTCCGAGTTATTATTTTTCCGAGTTATTATTTTGCCGAGTTATTATTTTTTTTTTACATACAATAAAAATTAGATCGCTGGAAGAGACGGCACCGACATTGTTTGCGAAATTTTTCATCGGTGGATTTCCGCTCTTTTGGCGAATTAGTTTTAATTTTTTTCGGTCTGCGCATCAAGCGTCCACTTCGGGGTGAGTCGTTGGGGTTTCTGCTTCGCTCGTGCGGACATTTGTGGGCGCGGCCTGCCGTGGTCAAAGTAAGGTCTCGTAGAATTCGGTATCGTCGCGTCTTCGACAAAAACTCCCGTCGTAAAATCAGCTTTTGGAGACGTCGGTTGATAATAAAGACGCGACAGGCCCATCAGACCCTTAGTTGACCGCCCTCGCTGTGCGTGTCACTCCATTTTGCCGACTAAATCCGGAGCTGTGGTTCATCCATCTAGAGGCGCAGTTCCAGATGTCCGG
This sequence comes from Hermetia illucens, assembly GCF_905115235.1. Classification (NCBI taxonomy): domain Eukaryota; kingdom Metazoa; phylum Arthropoda; class Insecta; order Diptera; family Stratiomyidae; genus Hermetia; species Hermetia illucens. The sequence goes on along the minus strand of NC_051855.1, from coordinate 156,421 downwards.
GATCACTACGGACGCGACGAAATTTAACTACGCGATGGTAGGTCTAGATGAGGAGTCCATCCTACTGGTGGCCTACATAGTAAAGTCGGCCTCTTACACTCTTTTAAAGACCGAGTTGATCAAACACCTGTCGGTAAGTGAATCAACTAAACTAGATCACTTGCTGGTAGGTTGGCCGATCGAACTCATTTCGCGAAGCAATTGGCTGGGAGCAAGATCGACGATGACTTAAGGAAATCGTTCTGACTGCGTCGACTCCCGGAGGGCACCCAGGCGGTCCTCACGTGCGTCTCCGGTTCTTTTAAGGCACTGGCAGCTGCGGCCGATAAGGTGCACCCGCACCCGACGATAGCGGCCGTTCAGCAGCCTTCGGACGAAGTTGGCGAGCTGAAGCGCGAGATAGCCGCCTTAGCAGCCAGTATGGCTGAAATGCGGGTGACGCAGGACGTTCGCGCGGCAGGCCGCGAGCTCACTCACGGTCTGCTGCTCGAAAAGGGCGATCGGGTAGCAGGTCGTCAGGACAGCCAACGGACCGAAACATTTGTTGGTAATATCGTAGATTCGGCGATAAAGCTACCAGATGTACGCTCCCGTGTAAATTCGCGCCTACAACAAAAAACTAGGTCCACGGGAGGTCCTGACGACGGTCACTCAGAACGCAGCGCCATGTCGCCTAACGATTTTTGATCCCTTCAGCAGGCGCAACTACCTCGTACATACTGGTGCGGACCTTTCGGTTCTTCCCGTACCCCGGCACCATCGGCTATTTTCTCAACCATTGAAACTTGCGGCAGCAAATTCCTCCCGAATCAACACCTACGGGTATAGACAAGTGGACGTGAGTCTTGGCTTGCGTAGGACGTTTTCGTGGTGATTCATGGAGAATGTCAGCTTCCCCTACTGGGCGCAGACTTCTTGTGTCACTATGGGTTGCTAGTGGACTTGCAAAACAAGTCTCTTATAGATCACACGACCAAACTTAATTCCTCGGGCCAAATGGCATCTCACCCAACTAACAATCATTCCGTGTTTTTACGAGGACATTACCGACTCTCGTGTTCGGGGACTCCTCCAAAAGTTCAACCAGATTACTACCGGATGTAGTCTCTCAAAACCAGTGAAGCACAGTGTGTAGCACCACATTAACAGTACTGATTGCCCGATCTCCTCGAAAATGCTCCTCTACCACCCCAGAAACTGACTATTGCGCGGAAGGAATTTGAGCAACTTGTTCAACAGGGTATCTGTAGACTTTCAAACAGCTGTTGGTCTTCCCCACTACCTACGGTTCCTAAGCAAACGGCGAATGGCGCCCCTGTGGGGATTACAGAAGGCTAAACGCACAGACTCTTCCAGACCAGAACGGGTACTTGTCTGGTCCCAGAACAAAAGACACACGAGTGATCGTGTGGTCTGAAGAGGCTGTCCGCGCGTTTGATAAATCCCATCAACAACTGGCCAACGCTACACTCTTGGCATTTCCCCTACAAGATCCACCCCTAGCCGACATCGCAGTAGGTGCTGCTCTTCACCAAAAGGTGAATCAGGTCTGGCAGCCGTTGAGTTTCTTCCCTAAGCAGTTGAACACCGCTCAACGGAACTACAGTACCTCCGATCGAGAAACGCTCTCCGCGGACTTGAGCATTAAATACTTCCGCTACTCCCTAGAAGCAGGCCGTTCACACTATCCACGGACCATAAGCCTCTGAAGGGCATTATGTGTGCTTTGAAACAAAAGCCCGACAAAGCGTCCCCTCGTCAGCTTCGACACCTGAGCTTTTTAAGCCAGTTTCAGTTTACGTTAGATTATTACGGTGCAATCTTGTGCCGAAGCCCTCTGTCCAGACTGGATCCCCCGCTTTGGCGTCCCTACAGTGGTCATCACTGAACAGGGAATCCAATTTGAGTCCACCCTTTTCTCGGAGTTAGGCAAACTCCTGGATTTTAAACGCCAGCGGACTACTGCATACCAGCCGCAATCCAATGGAATGCTAGAACGTTGGCACCGGACGCTGAAAGCCGCCATTATGGCACGCGACGATCCGTCCTGGACTCAGGTCTTGCCTTTCGTCCTCCTCGGCCTACAAACAACCCGCCAAGAGGAATTTGCTGCCAGCCCCGCGGAGCTGGTATACGGGAAGAACCCAAGGCTCCCAAGTGATCCGGTCTTCGACAAGAGATCGGGTCTCACAGAGTCGAGATTGCTGCGTCTGCTGAGGGACAATCTTCGACGCATGAAAACCACACCTCCCACCCAATACTCGTCCGCGCCTGTCTGTGCGCCAAGGAAACTGCACACGTGCACGCAAGTTCGAAATTTATTTCGAATGTTGTTAATGCGAGCGGATAGATGACGCCGCCGGTGCTCTCCGTGGTTTATTCGAACTCGCCACGAGAGGGAAAAGCCAGCAGTGAAAAAGTTCCGTTGGTTAGAGACAAAGAGACCGCATGGAAAATCAACCGGTCTCTTCGGCTGCAACCGTCATAGAAAACACACGTAGTTTGGTGGTTACAATTTAGTAAAAATAAAGTAAGGTTTTTGATCTTCTCACTCACTATCGTGGATTTCTTCCGTACGGTGCTAGAATGTGATTTTAATCACAAAAATAGAAATAATCAATATTTCTTCACATTTTCGTTATCAATTTGGTCATATCGGCCAATGCCAATGCGACATAGAAGCAGCAGAAACTGTTACTTCAGCAACACTGCCACGAATTTCGTCGACGTGGGTGCCGGCATGATTGATGAGGAATATCGAGGCAACGTTCGTGTTCAATCATTGCGATAAGGATTTCGAGTGGCAATTCACCTCCACGGGAGTTATGCGGCGGTGCATCAGGAATATTTGTGAAATCATAAAACTGTTCTATGTGGTCGAAGCATTCCTAACTTCAATTCAGGAAACCTCGCTCCTAACAAAAAATTACAAGCGGTACATCCTTCACGACTCCTCAATCATCAACTCTCAACTCTCTCGGAATGGGATGTGTAGTGAGGCCTAGATTTCGTTTAGATACACCACTGTGATTTTTTGCAGATTTTTCGGTTGCATAGGCTCTGAGAACGAGACTTGTTACATTTTCACATGTATAGGGAACCCGCTTTAAACTTAACTTGCTATATGTAAAGGGAACATCAGACAGTTTAGCCGTTTCCGAATAAATCGGGCGTGACAAACAGATAGACATAGAGTCGATTCTAATAAGGTTTTGTTTCACACGAAATCTTAAAAACGGTTCTATAACTTTAATATAAGCGTTTATTTTACATCAAATTATACAACCATACTGCACAATTAATTATAGAACAATTTCTTCAATTGGTGCGATTCGAGGCGTATTTACAACCAACGGGTCTACTTTTGAAACTGACGTCGCAGATATTTTTCTCAAAGTGATTTTCGTCACAATATGGTAGTTTTGAGTGCGAACAATGGAAAATTAATACGTCAAAAGGCTAGAACTACTATATTTAGTAAGTCAATTTGCTCCATATCAAGAGCACGTGTAAGGATTACAAATGTTTAATCTAATAAAACACAAAAGAATTTTTTTCAATTTCTATTTTGACGTACGAGTATGCCTTGTTTGCTTTCTTGCCAAGTAACTCAATCCAGATATTTCTTCTTATATCTTTTCCCGTCGTATCTCCGAGCGACATCTTTTCTTATCAATCTTAAAGCGTAAACTGTACAAGTGGTAGGGTTTCAAGCCAAACCTGTTTTCACACGCAGCCATGCATGTATATCGGGAGATCTTCGTCAAGATCGATTGTCAATTTCCTTATTTGTGTAGGATTGCAAGATACAGTAACAAGTTAGTACTTCTACTAATTGCGTTAGCATGCTCATCCTACACGTTTAGCTAAATCTCTTCCACAACTTCTATGTAATTTCTTAATTTTCATCCGATTTCGGATTAATAATCAATGAGTCGGAGACACTTTAATTCTCATTGCACATATCGAATACGAAATGAGTGATAAATATAGAATTCATATTCAGCTTTTTAAATATTCGATTTCATCACTTAACATTGAAAAATTGATTACATGTCTATATTTGAAATTTTTTTTGTCACTACTGCAGAAAATGATCATTTGCAATAGTTATATTACTTAATTCAGTATTGACTTTTTTTCTATTTAATTCATTACTGTAATGAAATTAAATATCCTTTTGCCAATTTATCCATTTTTGTTTTTTAATTTATTGTTGACACAAAGGTCTGAGTATTTAATGTTTTCATCAGCTTAAGTACATTTATGGTTCTAGGAAATCGTGTTTACCGATAAATCTTTTGAATGTCGCAAAAAAGCATCAGTAAACCTACTTTCAAATAAAATTTTTACCGTTAGAAATCCAATATTTCTATCTTAATTCTCATGAAAATAATTGATATGATGGAATTCTTCGCATTTCGCTAATATAAACGTAATGCGTGTAGCTATACTATTTAATGCAAGGATAAATGTTTTGATCCCCTTTATCTCCATTTCTGCAGTTAAGGCGTTTATGGCTTCTACGTTTTTTATTAGCCATTTCTATTTTTGAAATTATCAGATCGAGATGGACACTCAGTTTATAAATGACGGTTTCTAAATTAGTTGATCCTTGTCTATTTAAAGGCATCTCGTTTTCCAAGACATACGGCGGTGGTTAACTGAGTACGCCGCATCTAATCGTTCAATTATGGCTTTCAGGTTTTGCCTTATATTATTATTGATCAGGATTTCTATGACTGATCAAACAATTTTAGACCATATTATGATTAAAATTTCTCTGTGGGTGTGTTTGTTTGAAATTTTACTGTGTCGTGTAAAAACACTGCCATTTTCCTCCAAGGGCGATGTTCGCTTTCTACCCCAGAAAATGTATGCAGTTTTGTAAATATATTTATATTAACTTGGGAACATTGTTATATTCACATATTGCATCTGTGAATGTTTCTGTTGGTATATTTGGATTATGGAGATTTAATATTTTGTTCTGTGTGGTTATTAATTGTTCTAGACGAAAAATTTGATTTTCCAGCACTTCCCAATCAGTGCGTATTGGGGTGATTTCCATTTTATTCTTGTTTCCTAATTTCAGTCTGATTAATTTATTGCCCAGAAGCGAATTCTGCTGTGCTTTCCAATTCACTTCTTATTCCTTTTATCTCACTAAGTGTGGATAGTTCCGAATTTTCCTAAAATCCAGTGGCACTTTGCAAAATGCTTAATTTCACTTCACGCTTAACCCTACTCACGGTAGCTAGTCTCAACGAATTCTTTTTAACGTCTTGAAGTTGTTGATTGACGTCTTTCTGATATGTCTCCCTGAAGTTCTTTAGTCGAATGTTCGGTTTATACCCTTAGGGAGTCCAGCTTAACTGGATGTTTCGTAGTAAACGTCGATACTCGTTGGAGCAACTGCAGTATTTTATCCTTTTTGTCGTTGCCCGGTTCACTTTCCCTCCATCCCGGTTGAGCCCCTATTTAATTTATTGAAAATCATAAAAAAATACCTTGCTGCTATATGTTGATATTTTTATTGGTGGTTATTTATGAGTGCTTAGCTCGCGTGAAATATCAAGGACGGTGATATATTGTTTCGGGCCCTGCTGCAGAAATAATTCCGTGAAAATCCCGGGGAAAGCTTTTTTGACTCTTCCAGAAGGAAATATTCGGAAGAAATGATCGTTCAACGAAATTCAATTCCTTTTGAGAGAGATTAATATTATTTCAGTATATGTCAGTTAGAATTTTTTAAAATTGAACTCCAATCTCAATTGGTATTCCATATATGACTGCGTTAGAGTTTCATGCCATTGTTATTCATTTTTAAGATCTTTCGTAAAATGAAGCCTTATGAAAATCGGCTGACTGTCTGTCTGTCCGTCAGCATGTCACAACTCCTATTGATACGAAATTCGGTAGAAAAATGGAACCTGTGAATCCCCTTGCATGCAACTCATTCCACGTTGAATTTAAGGGTCCCCATACACGCAAAAGAGGGTGTACAATTTTTTTTCACCGAATATACTCATGTATGGTATAAAATTACTACTTTCCGAAGCCGGTGTCAGTTTTGATATCGGTTGCAAAGGGAAGGAGTAAGGGGGTCCCGAAAAGTCAGTTACTTCAATTAGGCGTTTTCAGAAACAACCCAATCCCACCCCACCCAAATATCTCAAAACAAATATGGTGGTCCATGCACATGATATCTAAGTCACAAAATACTCTCCATACCGATACCTGTTTAAATAAAATAAATAATAGTACATCACCAATTTTATTATAACGATATGTTTTAGAAATTACCTGAGAACCCCCCTGAGGTTTACCCTAGAACTATCAGGATAAATCTGATACTACCAGATTTGGTTCTAAGACTTTGAGTGCCAGTGTTATACTAAAATAAATGGTCTGATCAACTAAATGCAAAAGCATGATGAGTTAAGTACAAATTAACGATGGAATATGCTTATATAAGCAATGTACACAGCCTTTCATACCTGAAGCGTTAAGCTTTTGGTTTTTCGACTTGTTCATGTTTCAGTTGGAAGAAGATCTTGAGCATTTTCTAATTCCTAGTTCTCCTTAGATCCCACTTCCAAAAACGCAGGTCGACCCATCCTGAGAAAATTCGGCCTGTGGCTGCGATATCGCAAAGGAAGCCGAAGATAAATGAGTCTAATTCAAATCAAGTCACAAGAGAAAAGGTTCCGTAGAATATTCAACCGGTCCAAAGTTTGAATCCCACTCAGTGCAATTCCCTTCTTTGCGAGTGAAATTTCTTGTACAACTGTGTTGGGGCGCTATAGCCGCAAAGTAGTGTAAACTTAATCCTTGTGCATTAACTGCACTCCACCCACTCATTTTCTCTCTCATTTTGGCACTTGCAAATCAATTATGAAACAATATGGCGAAGATTTGCGTTAATATAATTTCCCACACTTGTAAAATCGAAAATATGCTTGAAGCAATCGATGGAGACATATTAATCAGCATTACAACACTATTATTCTATTTAGTATAATTAATTTGTGGTAAACAACATATTGAAATTTTAGTTTTGATATATTTATTTTTGGGAACATTGTATTTGCCAGAATTTACTAAATAGCTTGTTACCGTTACTGCCGAAATGTAAGGTAAAGGAGGATTGTCCTTTCATGCAATAATTCCTACAAGTAACAAACACTAAATCGTACGCTTTCACGTAGATGAAATTGAAATTGCTCGCTCCGTGACGCCACACACATAATAAATAGGCGTTCCGAATTGTTCTTTTCTTTTCAACGGAAATGGTAATTAGGCCGGGTAAACTACTATTTCGGCATGAAAAAAAACATGGTTATTTTCTAATGTGGGGAGTCTATTGTTCCCGCGCTATCCATCCCAAATTCCGATCGACTATCACCCTGAGGTACTTTACCTTATATACTGCAGATTGGTTTCTTTAAGACTTACGGTGCAATTCTCACAATATCCACTTCTAATTAATCATAATCTCATGAATGATGTTTTGTTTAAGTTTATTATTAATTTACAGGACGTCCACCAATTCTATACCCTGGTCAATCCATTATTTATAGCAACCCTACCTTCTTCTCAGTTTTCACTTTACAAAGCAAAGCCAGCGTCATCTGCGAATACTGCATTCGGTTAAGAATAATTTGCGAAAATCATTAACATATTGTCTTTCGTACGATGACCCGCCAGACTGAGAGCCAACCCTAATTGCTACTCTTTCCAAATTCAAAGCCATTTAGCCAAGGTCCATGACGTTGTGAGGAAGAAAATAGATGTCATCAGCATAGTCAAGTAATTTGAGGAAAAATACCGTCCATTGAACTCCTTCACATCCTTCGAACAAAGCAGCATGAAGAACGCCACCGGCAACAAGAAGAAATAATATCGACGACAAGATGCAACCCTGGCGGATTCCGCTTTCGACCTTAAATTCCTCTCTGATGTTATCTTGCCGCACTGTTCGAAAAATGATCCACAGGGTATTGGAGGAGTCAATAGCTGAATTCCCTTTGGAGTTCATAATGTTCACGAGCCTCGCGAAGCGTACCATTTCAGGTTTGCAGCAAACCGCGAGCGTTATTCGTAAACCCATGTTCGTTGTTGGGACATTAGTTCAAAAACATACAAATGTATTTCCTAAATAATTACCTCTCAAAATTCCGTTTTGATAGTTGAGCGCTAGCAGAACCCTCAAATCCGTTTAGAAGTGCACATAAAACGCTCACTACAAAACGGAAGGACTTTCAGCGCGTTCGTCGTCCGTGCGCTCCGGGAGGCTCGCGGGTACGGAACACAGCTAATGCAGGAACATCCGGAGCGGAAACAAGCCTGTTCTCTGCGTATTAAGCTTTCAAGATGTTCTTTGATAGGCTGTAGGATAATTTAGCTATTGTTTTGCCACGGCAGGGAGCACACAGATACCTCTTGAATTATCACACTCAAAATGGGTGCCCTTGTTTGGAATTTTAACGCTCATTCCATTCTCTGAGAAAGGTTTTGGATTCCCAGGATTTCTGTATGAGTGAAAGCAGCAGATCTGCAGAAACTGCCGACGCGGCGATAAACAACTCTGCGAGTAGACTGCCGATTGCAGCGGTTTTAGTCCGTTTGGGTGCATTGATAGCCGAAATGGTTTTTCTTCTGCTTGGAGGAAGAGTTCATATCCACATGCTATGGTGACTGGCCATTTCATCAACGAGAGACCGAATTTCAGCTGATGTGATATTCTAAAGAAACATGGTAAAGCGTTCTTTCCATCTCTTTAGTTGCTCGTCATAATGGATGAGGAGTCGACTGTTTTGTTTTGTTTTTGTGTTCTGTGTGTTCTGCTTTTTGTGTGTCTTCTAAATGGCCATTGAAAGATTTGCGACAACATGCAAGTTCTTTCATGATGCACTCCCCTGCGCAATAACAAATTTTTCTTTATCGCGACGTTCACTACGATGAACTTGCCGGGGGTTTCGCTCGGTATCGAAATTCGAACGCGTTGCAGCCAACATTGCCTGCACCAATCAATAAAGCCTTCAATCCTCTCCATTCATAGATCTGCTTCTAAAATTATACAGTCAGCCAGATCTTACGCCGCCTCTTGGTCGGTGGTCTTTCAGAAAACGGTTCCCAGGTCAAGAGGAGTGTGGTAGCCGTCAGAAACAATCCGACACCGGATTTGTGTGTGCTATTATTTCGCTTTCTAGACCACAGAAGCAAATTTCCACAAGAGAGAGTACTGTCCAGAGTCCTACCATCTTACTTTACTTACGTCCAGAATGTTCAACCTCTATCGTCGGAATTCTGCCTCGAGCTGGAGAAAGTATAGTTTTTAACATAACAGGCTATTGTCTTTTTAATGTTTTTCCATTTATATATTTCTTGTAGATTTATTATACATTTTACCTAATCCAATGTATCCTGCTACTGGAAAAGAGTGAGTGTTATACTACATTTCTGTGATTTTCGATTTATCTGTTATTGTAATTAAAGGTTTGCATATTTGGATATCTATTAGGTTGTTGAAATGTCGGATTTGGTAGCAAAACTTCAAACAACTGCAACTCTTATGAAAATACATTTTATTAATCAAAATAAGCAATTTTGAAACCCGCTTTATTTTTAAACTGTTTTCCCCCAAAAAGTGATCTAAATGCATAAAGTGGTAGTCGATCAAACAGTCACCATAACCTTCTTCGAATAAAGGCTCAGTTTTGGCATATGTTTTGGATCCTCACCGATATCTGACCATTGTACCGATCTGCGGTGATTGACGTACAATATCTACTTTTCATCACATCCCACTATGTTAAGTCCGCCATTAAGTTGATCCGGACTGAGGACCCCACAATTCTCAAAAAAAATATTTTTAATTCGTAGTCATGTTATGTTCTGCGAATTATATAAAGGAGCGCTTAACATCTGCGAGACGCTTTGGTCACGCTGCTCCCAGGGCAGAGATGAGGCAGCGTCTGACGATTTGCTCCTGCCCTGGTAAGAAACTGTACACGGCCATGAGAGAATTCGGTATCCCGACGAAACTTATAAGAATGACTAGGCTGACCCTGACCAATGTGCGAGGCCAGATAAGGAAGCAGCAGGATCACTCTCAAGACCATTCGACATCAATAATGCTCTACAAAAAGGGGATGCTCTATCATGCGTCCTCTTTAACCTCGCCCTCGAGAAAGTGATCCGTAATGCTGAGGTAAATGCAAGAGGTGCGATCCTCTTTAAGTCTACCCAACTACTGGCCTATGCTGACGATATCGACATCATGGGAAGAACCACCCGAGACGTAAAAACTACCTTCATCCAGATCGAGCAGGCGGCGCGAGATCTTGGGCTGCACATCAATGAAGGCAAGACAAAATATATGGTGGCAACGTCAGCACCGAAGACAAACCAACCAACATCAAACCGCACTGGTCAAACAGGAAGAACAAAGATAGGAGAATACAACTTTACGACCGTCGATAATTTCTCCTATCTAGGGTCGAAAATCACAACCGATAACAGCTACGACGATGAAATCCGCGCACGGTTGTTGTCAGCCAACAGAGCTCGAAACGTCTTACCATAGGATCAAAGCTCTTACTGTACAAGATAATGATCTTGCCAGTCCTCAGAGGGGGTTGGGTTCTTAGCAAGAAGAATTGCGAACTCTTGGCTGCGTTTGAGAGGGACTTGGGTTCTTGCAAGGAGAATTGCGAACCCTTGGCCGCGTTCAAGAGAAGAATCCTCCGAAGAATTTTTGGCCCCCTACATAACGATGAAATCTATGAGCGATACCATGACCGTCAGGTTGTGGATAAAAGCCGGCTCAATAGGTTACGGTCGACGGGTCACTTAATCCGTATGGATGAGGATGATCCAGCCCGGAAAGTCTATCAGGGTAATATCTATGGCAGAAAAAGAAGATGAGGCAGACCCTGCCTAAGATGCAGCGATGGCGTAGGTCAGGACGCCAGACAGCTTTTAGGGATGTCAAATTGGTGGACCTCAGTGCAAAACGGGGATGTCTGGAGGTCCGTAATAAGACAGGCCAAGACCGAGTACCGGTTGTTGCGCCGTTGATGATGATGATTTTTAAAGTTTGGGTGCTAAGCTTTAAACGAGGGGTCCTTGGACCAAAACAAGAGGGAGTAAGTTGAGGACCCCACAATTCTCAAACAAAATATTTTCGCCTCTGGCCAAGCACTGGTCAATATGGCGGATTTGCACTCAATATAGTTCGTAGTCATGTTGTGTTCTGCGAATTATATAAAGGAGCACTTAACATCTGCGAGCTGCTTCGGTTACGCTGCTCTCAGGGCAGAGGTGAGACAACGTCTGATGATTTGCCTCTGCCCTGGTAAGAAACTGTAAAGCCGTCATCGCGTGACCCTTTTTTTAAAGTTTGGGTGCTAAGCCCTAAGCGAGGGGTCCGTGGACCAAAAAAAGAGGGAGCAAGTTGCTCCCCATTTGGTCCGGTCCGGCATTAAGGTGATGCGGACTTAGGACCCCTTAATTCTCAAAAAGAATCACATAATATATAATTTTAGAAACTTGGACAAAAATCCAACTATTCTTAACAAAGTTCTAGAAGGTCAAAATTGCGTTTTTCACGTGAATTTATCGCACTCTACGTTGCCGTCATCATTATATAACGACGGAGTTGGAGTTGGGAAATACACATGTATATCAAGGAATATTTCTCACAAAAGATGAACACAAAACCTTTATACCTGAAGCGTCCAGCTTCCGGCATTCCGACTTGTTTAGTCATTTTTATATCAACATCAATTACTCGAGACAGACATATGAATGTATTTATTTAATTTTTTTTTGTTTGATTTTATGGATGTGCTAATGAAGCTCCCGGGTAGTATCTAATTAGGTAGATGTATTTGTACATTAAACTAGCGGTATTCAATATACGTACTGTATATGTGCATACACCAAGTAAGTCGCAAATATACATACGATCAATTTATATGCAGTGTGCCAAAAAATTATTCGTCTGCTTATCTTAACGGTACTTACCAAAACATGTTGATGCGTAGTGAGTCGGTACTGCGTTGAAGTCTATTTTTGTTGTTAATAATAGCTTGTAACCGAATTGAGAGTTAATTTACGAGATTTTCTGTTATATGTCTTGAAATGGTTCTTCATTCTTCCTGAAGAGCAATTCGTAAGTCATTTTTGTTTGAAGTATAATATGTCTGCTCCGGGTTTTATTTTCCACTCTTTGGAATTTCGAAATTTATTGAAGTGTTGTAGAGCCACAATTGTATTTATTGCCATGTGTTTCGGGTCAATATCTTAACAAAAAATGCAACTTAGAGGTCGACCCACATTTTCCACGCTTCTGTGGAGATGACATTTGGAAATATTAATATAGGCTTTGTACTCGATATTCCCATCGAAAATGTACAAGTCGCCCTCTCCATTAGCGCTTATACAATCCCATACCAGCAGTCATCCCCCTCCGTGTTTTATTGTAGAAATTAGGATTTTTTCATCCATTTCACAAGTTTGCTTCGTCCATATTTTGGACCTCCAGGTTGGGGGTTGGGTAGGGCTGTCAACCCTACACGGAAAACAACCTGTTACGAAGCCACGGAAGGAGCCTCGGACAGAATTGATTTCAAAACGACGAACTCGGCAACGACAACGGATTAACGATTTGCGAATTTTCTCATTTAACGTGCGTTCCCTATACAGACCGAATGCTGCTGAGCAGCTAACCGATACCCTGTTCCAATATAAGGCTGATGTAACAGTGTTGCAAGAGATGCGATGGGTAGGGACCGGTTTCCTGGAGAAGAATCGATACACCATCTATTATAGTGGCCATCTAGTAAACCATGTGCTCGGAGTAGGTTCTTTGTCAGCCAAAAAAATGAAACCTGCTGTTATCGGCTTTGAAAATATAAGCGAAAGGCTATACACTCTGCGTTTGCGAGGCAAGTTTAGAAATATAAACCTGATAAACGCCCCTACAGAGGAGACTGCAGAGTCGGAGAAGAATACCTTCTATGACGCAGTTGAGCAGACCCTCGAGGCCTACCCCAAGTATGATCACAAAATCATACTTGGAGATTTCAACAGTCGAGTAGGGATGGAGCCCGTATTCAGGCGATACGTCGGCTCCCATAGCTCACATAGAGATACCAATAATAACGGACTGTGGATTATTCAGTTAGCAGTATCGCACGGAATGGTTGGTGGTTTGCGCGGAAAGCGGTCCACAAACATACGTGGGCCTCTCCAGTCAGGACCACTTTGAACCAAATTGACCACATGCTGATTGAATGCCGCCACCGCTCAGCCTTGATGAATGCCAGAACATATAGGGGAGCCAATATAAACTCAGATCATTACCTCGTTGACATATTGCTACGAGCTGGAATTACGACACCACCTAGGAGCACCTCTGACGTGACAATCAGGTGAGAGTGAACACTGAAGCCAATCACAACACCGTCCCCCGCAATGCGAAATGGATGCCCCAATATTAGCAGTCAACAGAGATCCTGGAGATGAAGCATCAACAAATGATCTTGATCTACGCTCGATGAAAAATAATTAAAACAATATATCCAATCCAGAATAGATGGAAATACATTCTGTATCGTTCGCGATTCTTATACAAGTGTGGCGTTTTATTTTTCTTACAAATTGTTTATTTGTTTGCCTAACCATTAGCAGAGTGCTTGGATGCAGAATAATTGAGTAAGCAACGTGTAACCAGTTTGTATCAGTGGAGTTCCTTGCGGCAAAGTGGATAAATTGAACGCTGTGAATGTGCGAGCGGGCGGTCGTGAACGACGAATAACTCGATAGTGGATTAACTTTCTGACGAATGGCCAAACGACTTTGACCCGGATAAATATTGAAGCAAACTAAGCGTCAGCGGCGGTTCAGTACAGGCCTGTAATAAAATACCACAATCTTTACAACCACCTGAAGAACGTTATCATTGATACGGCCACAAACATACTTGGCCATAGCTCAAAAAAAAAGTCGGAACGGCCGATTTGACGATGAATGTAAGCTAGCTATGGAACGAAAAAATGCTGCATACCGAGTAATGTTGCATTCTCAAAGAACGCGGGCATACGCATAGACTTATCACGAACTCCGTTGGGCGGAGAAGCGACTTTACAGACGGAAAAAGGAAGCCTGGCAGAACCAATAGAAAAGTACAGGGAGCAACCACGCCAGGCGCGGAAGTTTTACCAACAAGTCAACAGGATGAAACCTTATACACCTCGATGCTCATCCTACCGAGACAAAGAGGGAAATCTGATTTCCGATAGAATGAGCATATTGGAACGATGGATTGAGTACTTTGATGAACTACTGAACAACCAGAATATTGGCGAGTTAGAGGTTCCACCAACTGAAAACGACGGACAAATACTGCCACCACCAAGTATAGAAGAAACAGTCCGTGCAATTCATGCCTTAAAAATCATACGTCGCCAGGAGCCGATGGAATTACAGGCGAATTGGTTAAATATGGAGGCGACCAGTTGCACCAGGTGGTTCGTCAACTTGTGCTCAAGGTATGGAACAGCGAATCAATGCCTGACGACGGAAAAAGAGGCATTATCTGTCTCATACATAAAAAGGGAAATATAACACAGTGCAGCAATTATAGACACCTCTATTGTCTATATGTTGCTGGGTACCATCTATAAAATATTCTCCACTATCTTACTAGGTCGGATAGCTCCATGCGTCCAGAACATCATTGGCCCATACCAAAGAGGCTTCACTCCAGGCAAATCAGTAACAAATCAGATTTTCTCTCTGCGGTAAACGATGAAAAACTGTTGGAATATGGATACCAGTTGCACTATCTATTCATCGACTTTAAAGCCGGCTATGATAGCATAGCCAGGGTAAAACTGTCCACGACCATGAGGGAATTCGTTATCCCCATAAAATTGATAAGACTGACTAGGCTGACCCTGACGAATGTGCGAGACCAGATAAAAGCAGCATGATCACACTCAAAACCATTCGAAATCAACAACGGTCTACGACAAGGGGATGCCCTATCATGCGTCCTCTTTTACCTGGCTCTGGAGAAAGTGATCCGTGATGCTAAGGTACGATCCTCTTCAATTCCACCCAACTACTGGCCTATGCTGACGATATCGACATCATGGGAAGAACGATTCGAGACGTACAAACTGCCTTCTTCCAGATCAAGGAGGCGGCGCGAGATCTTGGGGTGCACATCAATAAAAGCAAGGCAAAATTCATGGCGTCAGAACCGAAAACCAACTAACCAAAAACATCAACCCCACCGGTCAAATGGCAAGAATAAAGATAGGAGACTACAACTTTGAGACCGTTGATAATTTCTCCTATCTATTTTTCATTCTTCCGTAGTTGTTTCTCGGTGCTCTCGTCCCATATTGCAATTAATTAATTACTAACTAGCTTACTAACGCTTGGAATCGGTTCACTTTAAAATGTAACACTGAATAGACTACAACGCACCAAATGCGTTGGTAAGTACCGTTATCTGGTAATATTTCAAGACAAAATGCATAGAGATTAATACGTTTTTGGTGTGTAATACTGGCGTTTATTTTGTGTTTTTGTTTTTTCTTTATAACGGTGGAGTGAAGTGCTTCTTTCTCATTTTATTTCTAAAGAACAGATAATAGAGAAAAATAAGGATATAACTGAACATTGTCTTTTATCATCAATATCATCAAGTCAATCCCGGAAAAAGTAAGCAGACGAATACTTTTTTTAACAGTACATTACAGTATTCTGTAATAAGTAGTGTTTATTTGCTTAGGGTGAGCATAAAATCTATGTTTGCAATATGTACGTATATTTTGTAGTTTAAAAAAAAAATATAAAGGAATATTTTGTGTTTTTAGCTATATACGACTGAAAGAATGTGCGTAAAAAGTTTCGCACAAACGATGAATACAAAACTTTTATACCCGAATCGCCAGCTTGCAGTACCCGCAGTATTCCGACTTGTTTATTTCTCTACAAGCACAATAGATTTGAAAATTGAAATAAAAAATTGACCAAATGTAAAACTATTTATACTCTATTACTCAATACCGTCAGCACCATCTGGCGGCGGTTTGACACACCAAAATCGAAATTAATCACTACTTTGTGAAATCCGACATTTCAGATAACATACTGTACTATACTGTACACTGTATTGTTCGCAAGTGTTTTAAATGCAGTTGTATTTATTGTAGTGAATAATTCACTTCGGCTGATAGTTTCAGAGCCTTGGTATGGAACATATTGTTCACATCTATTTCCAGCTCTGTGTTCCTGCACTGATGCTGGTGTGATTGATTTTTATACATTCCTTCTATTTCTATGCCTAGTCCCGTGGCTTCCATTCATAAAAAACAAATTTAAGCCGGAGGTATGTGCAATCTTAGTGAGAAATAATTTTATGATTTTCATAATATAAAATGAGCACGCAGGTCGATTGCCGTGGACAAAATCGCGGTATTGCCCATAATCTTGAAGTTTTTCGAATTGGCGTATGAGTATTCCTGTATTTTATGTTATGAAATTCATACAATTAAATGCCACTAAGGGTGCGCATACCTCCGGCTTAAATTCAGTCTATTCGCAATTTGGCGGCGCTTTTCGTTTTCGGCTGCCACTTTTGAATATAATTAATTTGAATGAATTCGTTTTGAGAACTACGGAAGGCTCTATTTATGTTGCAAGTACAGATTATTAATGTCAACTGCATTAGTCCCGTCGCTTCCATTCATAAAAATTGAATTTAAGCCGGAGGTATGTGCACTCTCAATGGCATTTAACTGTATGATTTTCATAACAAAATATGCACGCAGGTCGATGGTCCGCGCACAAAACCGTGGCATTCCACATAATCTTCAAGTTTCTACGATTAACGTATGCATCTTCCTATATTTTATGTTACGAAATTCATACAATTAAATGCCACTAAGAGTGCACATACCTAAGGCTTAAGGGGGTCATCCCGTGTATCGGATCTGCGGAATCGATTTTTTTTTTGGCATCAATTGTATCTAGATATAGTGTAGAATATATGGGTAAAATGATTTTTTAATATTTGGAGTCGTTCGGAGATTGTAGTGTTAAACACGTGATAAGTCAGATGCCAGATTTATGTCGATCGCCGTAATAAAGCTCGTATTTATCGATCCGAAAGACTTCGCTAAAAAGACAAAAATTGAAGCCAAGGCTGTACATGTGTTTCTTCAAGAAACCTAAGGTTTATGGATTAGGTATAGCAGATTAATCGTCAGTTAAGTTTTTATGGCTAAAAATCGCATTCAACTTTTTAAATGCGTTTTTCTCGAAACTGCATGTTGAAAATCGGCTGCCACCATAACCCAAAATCTATCAAACCAAATTCTTTGAAATTTTCACGACTTATTAAGAACATATTTCTACGGTCCGCAAATTAGGATAATTGCGATTCGTTCAGTAGTTTTTTTTTATTGATTGAAAAACCGTGAAAAAACACCAAATTTCACAAAAAAAAGTTGAACACGTCACCAAAAATTTAGCTTTTAATATTTTTTAATAATCCCTAGTTTGTACAGTACAGTTAAGTCTGTACGTTAAAATGCCGTTTACTTTTTTTCATTAAGATGGTCACAGCACCCTCTAGCCCGGCAGCAGAAAAACACCTCTGGTGTATAAATTGCCCTGTATTTCAATAACCAACTATGCGATCGGGGTGGAAAAATTACTATGGACGCTCAAGATATTAGTAAATATATGGTGAAAAATTCATATTTGTATCTTTATCCAGTTCCTCACAAAAAAATTTCTAACAAAAAGCCAAAAAAAAAACAGCCTTCACACAGGATGACCCCCTTAAATTTATTTTTTATGAGTGAAAGCTACGACACGATACTACTGATATCGTTAGGGGACCCGTACAGTGTCAAACAAATTGCACAACACCGCGATGCCCAACGTTGCGTTGTGCAATTGCATGCAAAAACAGCCTGTGCTGCGCAATCTGGCTGATAGGATATGGACCCAGCAATGTTTCGAACGGTGTAGTGCATAGCGGTGACTATTCAAATTCAGAATTTTTACGTAACAATTGATTTAGAGGTAATGCTACTTTCGCGAAATTAGGGGCAGAACATCTATAATAATTACAGAATCTCACATTTGCTGGAGGTAATCTTGATTTAGCGGAAAATTTGATGATCGAGGTAGGGTACTTCTAATTGAAAGAATTTACATTTATCAAGGTTTAGCTTTTAATTCCCGGCTTGTAGATGCTGAAAGACTCAAGCTAGATTTTTAAGTGGTGGTTTTTCGGACAACCAAATACAGGGTGCGGCAGAATAACTTCTTTTTTAAAATGCGCGCCACTCAGTTGATGTCATAGCGGAGCGCTAGTGGTCTCGTTCAAGAGGGGATACTGTAAAATTTTGTCCCGACACGGTTCAGTCGCCATCATGCGTTGGAATAGTGAGGAGCGTGCCTTTGCCGTTGAGGTTTACTTTTCAAGCGGATGTTCGGTTATTGCAACACAGCGTGCATTTCGGAATCGCTTTAATTTAGCCCCGTTGGCTCCCGTCCCAGATCGCAAATCAATTGTTACATGGGTCACTACATTCAGACAAACTGCAAGTGCGACAAAAGGAAGAACTGGAGTCCCTCGGCCCGTTAGATTACCTGAGAACATTGAAGCAGTGAGAGCGTCAATGTTGCGATCGCCACGGCGTTCTGCGCGCAAACACGCATCTGCCCTTGGACTATCCGATCGTTCTGTGAGTAGAATTCTTCGTGATGATTTTCATTTTCATCCCTATAAGATGGCGATAGTGCAGGAACTTTCAGAACGTGACTTCAATTCTCGGATGAACGCGTGTGAGCTTCTTCTTGATGTCGTTCCCGAGGGTGCTATGGTTTTTTTTAGCGATAAAGCCCATTTTCATTTGTGTGGGTGAACCGTCCAAGAACCCTACAAGATTTGAAGACACATCCAAGAAGAAATTGCCAACATAAAACCTGCTATGCTAACAAGAGTCATGACAAACGCCAGAAATCGGTTTACGCAATGTATGGAGAATGGGGGACGTCACCTAACAGATTTGATCTTCAAAACAATGTAATTATAAAAAATAAATAAATATTTTCCGATGCATACAATAGTTTTTATTGAGTTTTGAAAAAAGGAAGTTATGCTGCCGCACCCTGTACCATTATGCAATCAATGCAGAAAAAGCTAGGGAGCTGGTATTCAGTCCGAGTGGTAGGTGGGTATACAAATAATTAGCAGACTTTGAAGACGGATTTAGGAGTGTTTGAGGAGATCTGGGAAGTCGGAAATTCTGAATAGTTACTGACTTTTAGCAGGACACTGTTTACCATAAGTAAGAATTTTTATTTGTCGTGCGCGAATAATTTCATCGATATGTGTTAAAGATTATGAGTGGAGCGTGGTGCAGTTGAATTTCATATTGTCGTCGCGTCATATGAATCATATTTTCCCCTCCCCTCCTTACTTGTCCCTGTTTACTCTATGCAGACGACCTTAAGCTGTTTTCCGCTATATCGTCGCCTATGGACTGTGTTTCCCTTCAGAATAACCTGGACACTCTGGCTCGTTGGTGCTCGACTAATGGTTTAGCGCTAAACGGCAGAAAGTGTCACTCTATGTGCTACTCCCTAAAATCCTCACCCACTTCTTTCTCCTACTCGCTTAACGGACATTCCTTATCCTGCTTAAATTCCACTCAAGACCTCAGAGTCACTTTCGACAATAAAGTCCGCTTTGACACCCATTGCCTCGATGTCATCATTCGAGCAGCAAAATTGTCAGGCTTTATTCTTCGCTCCTCCTCTGATTTTGACTCCATCCAACCCTCCTTAGCTCTCTTCAATTCCCTTGTGAGGAATACCCTCGAGTATTGCTCCGTGATCTGGTCACCCACTCGTAACTGTGATTGTCTTGCCCTTGAAAATGTACAACGTAAATTCACCCGTTCTCGCTTCTTTAAGAAAAGCCTCCCTCGTGTGGATTACCCCTCGTAGCGTAGATCCTATCTGGATCTATGCACATTCTTTAAACTTTCCTCGGGCCTGATGGACTGCTCCGCCGCTGACGAGATCACCTGCCGTCCTGCGTCTTATAACACACGTAACGCAGATATTTTCAACGTGCCTTTCGCGGAGCTCGAAGTCTATTTTCATTCCCCGATTCCCAGGCTTTGCCGAAATTATAATGCAAAACAGCTTGGTCCTTTTAACTTCCCTACTTTAAATAGTTTTAAACGTAGGATAAGTTTTTTGCTTTCTCCTCCTCCTGAGGACAATAATTAATTGGAATTCTTTCTGTTTGTTGTCCGTTAATTAAATAAATAAATAAATATTCGAATGGAAGTCTTCTTTTAATGTATAGCAGTTTTATAAAATTAAGTGCAATTAAAATTAATTAACTTAATACGGTTAAAAGTTTGTCTGAATTTAAATTGTGAAAAAAATGTCGACAGTGAATTGAACTATAATAATTAGCGAAAAGTATAATTGTGCTCCTAAAACAGCTGCTTTGCAATTTTCAATTCTAATCACAAGTAAAACTTCATTTCAACGAAATTTTCCACATTAACGGAAAGCAAGAAAGAATAGACAACTAAAGTGGTGACCCCGACGTGATCTGAACACGCAACCTTCTGATCTGGAGTCAGAGAGAAATACTTCTGGCCCCCCATGAACAAGGATGTCAATTTCTGGGCCAGAGAGTGCATCGCATGCCAGAAGTGTAAAGTCTCCAGGCATGTAAGGAAAGTAGTGGGCTCATTCCCTCGCACTACCAGGCGTTTCCACATCATACACCTCGACATAGTAGGGCCTTTGCGAGACTCGCACGGTTACAAGTATTGCCTCACAATCATTGACAGGTTCACGCGGTGGTCTGAGGCAATACCTCTGAAAGACATTACGGCGCAATCTTATGCCGAAGCCCTCTGCCGAGAGTGGATACCACGCTTTGGCGTCCCTGTAGTGGTCATCACTGACCAGGGAATGCAATTTGAGTCCACCCTTTTCTCGGATTTAGGCAAACTCCTGGGTTTTAAACGCCAGCGGACTACTGCATACCACCCGCAATCCAATGGGATGCTAGAACGTTGGCACCGGACGCTGAAAGCCGCCATTATGGCACGCGACGATCCGTCCTTGACTCAAGTCTTGCCTCTCGTCCTACTCGGCCTACGTAGAACCCGCCAAGAGGAATTTGCTGCCAGCCCCGCGAAGCTGGTATACGGGGAGAACCCAAGACTCCCAAGCGATCCGGTCTTCGACAAGAGATCGGGTCTCACACAGTCGGAGTTGGTGCGTCTGCTGAGGAACAATCTCCGACGCATAAAAGCCACACCACCCACCCGACACTCGTCCACACGTGCCTGTTCGCCCAAGGAACTGGACACGTGCACGCACGTTCTGCCCAGGCTGAAACCCGTGTGCACCCCGATGCAGCGGCGTGTCCGCTTCGCGGATTGACGGTGAACGAAGTTCCGGGATCGGTCGCCGAAACCCCCTAGGTTTAATCAGGGGGCGGAGTGATGTGGCGTGGCAAATAGATGGGGCGCCGAACTCTCCACTTTTTAGAGCTCGCCACGAGAGTGGAGGACTAGCGGTGAGAAAGTGCCGTTGGTTGGGACAGGAAAAGACCGCATGGAAATAAGCCGGCCTCTAGAGTAGCTTTGTACTGATGAAGGGAGTAAGTTGCTCCCGAAATATATATATACATAATAAAATAAAATTGTAGTTTGGAGTAAGCTACTGGTCTATCAATTTTAGACTTAACTACAAACATAAGGCAATATCTAACATTTTAGAAACGGTCTCTCCTGTCTAGACCACCGGGCAGTTCACACAGCACGTTTTCCAATCAAACAATATTCATCAATATTCGAATGGAAGTCTTCTTTTAATGTATAGCAGTTTTATAAAATTAAGTGCAATTAAAATTAATAATTAACTAAATACGGTTAAAAGTTTGTCTGAATTTAAATTGTAAAAGAAATGTCGAAAGTGAATTGAACTAATTAGCGAAAAGTATAATTGTGCTCCTAAAACAGCTGCTTTGCAATTTTCAATTCTAATCACAAGTAAAACTTCATTTCAACGAAATTTTCCACATTAACGGAAAGCAAGAAAGAATAGACAACTAAAGTGGTGACCCCGACGTGATCTGTAACCACATTAACGGAAAGCAAGAAAGAATAGACAACTAAACACTTATGAAAGTCGGTTTACTGTCTGTTTTTCTGTCTTTTTTCAGAAACGGTTAATCCTATTGAATGTAGGGAATTAAATGGCATTTAAAGCAAAAAGGGGAGTGCAGGGAATGGAAAATCGTCATTTCTCCCACGGGCCCATTCTCAGAATCTATTCGCGGAACGGAAAAAAAATAAAAGCCTGCCGAAATACGGTCGCTAGGCTCCGAAGTGCCCTCTCCCCAATATCTGCTCAAACAAGGTTAATAATGTATTTTTCGCGGGCCACTCCTTTGTGGAATATAGTGTATCTCAGTAAGACTATGCTTCAATTTCATTATCAATATACTATATGCTGTGCAAGTCATAAGCCTATAGCAGTCGGATAGAACGAATACGAACACAAACAACCAAAACAACCGGGGTTCGAACACAGGTATTGATATCGAAAGGCCGGCACTTGACCCGGATCCATCGTCGGTAGAAATTGAATGGAAAATCTCGCTAAGTTCATCCTTCGATTGTAAAATTTAGCAGTAATATAATCTAAAATATCGAACATGAAAAGTTTGGTGAAAATAATACTACTGCTATACTAGAAAGTTATAATATCAATGCAAGACTATAATTGTCACACTAAAGCAAATAGCCTGAGATAATATATGGATATATGAACATTACGGACTAGGTACAAATGGGACAAACATCTACTCAACTATTCTTATATGAGAACTACAAAAACTTTTGTTTGTTTTGGTATTGGTATTGGCGGATTGAAGTGAGACGTGCAACAGCTGAATATGTTGACTATAAAAATTATTGCTAATAAAAAGTTCGTTTGCCATACTGCAAATGTCTGTGAATTTTCCACATAGCCATTTGAGCTCTTTTTAAGATTTTGTGTCCGTCTGTCTGCCTCTTTGTCTATCGGTCACATCCGATTTACTCGGAAACGGCCGAACCTATTTGGTGAGAACGTGTAATCTATGAGTCCCTCTACATACGGCGAGTAGGATGATTGCATGTTTAGTTTAAGGGGGAACTCCCCATGCAGCTGAAAGAGAAGTGTGAAGATTTTTTCGTCGGAATATAATAATGGTATCAAATGAAAGCTCAATTAGTACTTTTCAGAAGTAGGCATATCAGCTAAAAGGTAAAGGAACTAGGACCCAAAATGTAGGTACTAGAAAGTGGAATAATTCTCGTTCTCAGAACGTTTTCCACCGGAAAATCTGAAAATAATCGCGAAGATCTATTTAGGTTTCAAAATATATCCCATCCCGTTATTTGCTCAAATAAAGTTAATGAAATATATTGCTAAATTTTAGAGATTTACCAGAAAGACCGCGTTGAATTCATTCTACGGGTAGGAGTGATCATAGACGATAATATAGGGCTTAAATCCAGAAAGTTTCAAGCGAAGTCTATATTTAATAACAAAGTTAAGATGAGTCGAATTTCCGATTTTGGGTTAATTTACTGCCCATACATGCGGAAGGGGCGGAGCAATTTTTTTTCACAGTCAATACGGTCATGTTGGATAACAAACAAAACTGCTGGGACTTTTCGAAAGAGATGTTTTTTATATTGAGTGAAACACAGGGGAGTGAGGACTCAAAATGGGTGCCTAAAAAATGAAAAAGCTCTCGTTCTCAGAATTAACCCGGGCGAATAATCTCAAAATAATCTCAAAAAATCACAGTAATGCGTTGATGCAAAATCTAGGCATCAAAATAGATCCCATTAGGATATCTGCTCAAATGAAGTCGATAATAGCACATAACTATAGTTTAGAAATTTACTCAAACCCTTTTAGTTCATTCTAGCAGGACGAAATTTCAGTGTCAGTATAAGTAATCATATAAGACACAATTCTGCCAAGGTTCAAGGCAATCCACCTAACAAACGTCTAGAAAGTCAAAGTTTTGTGTTTAACGAGAATTAACTGTACTCCCAAACGTGAATGCGGGGCGCATTTTAGCTTTCCTTTCTTGATGCTTTTTAGTTATTTACTTATATGTCAGTATCAATTATTCGGGACAGAAGTATGCTTATGTTAAACACTAGTTCCGCAAGGGAACACATTTTATTGTAATTTTTATGTTCTTTACACCTCGAAGGTGTATTGGAAAGCGAGTGATATGTATAGCATTTTGCTTTAACATGCGGCGATAACGAGAGTGCGGTCCGGTGAAATGTTGGCTTAGTGTCAACGGAATGCTGATGCAAATTTCGTGTTATCGCATAAGATTGGCAACATTCGAAATTTATTTCGAAAAACAGCATGTTGCGAATGCGAGCGGATAGATGACGCCGCCGGCGCTCTCCGCGCGTTTTAGAACTCGCCACAGGAGTGGGAGCCAGCGGTGAAAAAGTGCCGTTGGTTGGAGGCAGAGCGACCGCATGGAGAACAACCGGTCTCTTCTGCTCCAGTCTTCACCGCAGACAGTCGCGTGTGATAGTTTTCCTTCCCCACTTATTCATGACTACAGCTACTTGTGAGAACGTAGAATAGCAGCAAAAGTGTGATTTTATTACGACCAAGAAACTCATAAAATTCAGATCATTACTGGGCATAAATCAAACTTTATTTTCCTTTTTCTTTTATATAAAATTGTGTGTTTATAAGTTAAGCCTATATAATAAGCCTCTTGTTTTAAAAAAGTCTAGAAAAAGAGTCTTTTACCTAATTGCACATCGAACTCAATGAAAGATTGCGAAAGTAGCAAGTATTTTAATAACTGATCTCATGAATCCGCGTGCCAGACAACTATGTTAATATTATTCGATTAACCATCAACTACATATTTGCATTTATATAAAAAGAAATTGACATCGTATTTATTTTCTTCTCATATTAAGTATAAAATAGTGCGCAGCTGATCCTACATAAATTGCAGCAACTATAAAAATGTCAGTAGAATGTTCTCTGGACTGGAATATGTGTATCGGGTAGCGAATTTGATATTTGATATTTAGGACTGTAGGATTCACAAATATTTTTTGGCTACTTTTGTCCAGTAATTAAATCATTTATTATTCATAAAATATAATTAAAAAACAATGACATTTTGATTATATAAATATCTAATTAATATATAAACTACGGATGAGTTAGTAAGTACAGAAGGGAAAAACTTGACTCAGCTTTCTTTTATTTTCTACATCACTTCTCACTGACTTTTTACCTCCCGATTGCTCAACCTCGTAGCTCTCACCTTGCTACCCACTAGTAGGCGAGCCACTCAAGCAGGTGAGTTTCACTTAGTAATTGAATTGCATTGTTCCCGTGCGAAGCCCGGACGAATCCGGGTTAATTAGCCTGTGCCTCCACAGAAGGTGTTAACTACTCCCCTCTTCAATTTTGAATGCCCTCATTCAAGGGATGTTGTAGATGCTTCTGGAGGATGATGGTAAATATTAAGTATTATTAGGTATTAATCCAATTGTGACATAGGTTGTTAATCCCTCTTTTGTCTTGATGGAGCGGATTAACTTGATGTTGTTAATGTGGAGTTGCTTCATCATTTGCAAGGCGACACTTCCTGCATCTTGATTATCTATAAGGTAGAATACATGGGCCTCATTTCCTGCCACTTTAACCTCTGCAGGCATATTTAGTTTCTCCATTATTGTGCTTACTTCTAATTTTGATAGAATATTTGAGTTTATGGCATTTAATTTTGCCAGTTGTATAGATTTAACAATGTTTTTGATTTTCTCCTTGACAATTCGGACTTAAGAGGGGAGTAGGGTTTGACTTTTTTTTTGACTTAAATGAATGCATCAAATTTCAAGAATGTTGTGTCTAAATTTCAAGTCGATCGGGACAAAATTGACGAATTTATGACTATTTTTATACCTGTCGGATTTTTCAATCTACCTGACTCGAGCGCGCTATTGTCAATGCTAATTATCAAGCAGGCATGGCAAAAAGCTGCAGCTGCTAATGCATTGAATTTGTTCAAGCATACGTATATGATGTTTTGGATGTCATCAAGCCCATCTATGGAGATCTGAGCAAAGATGCCTTCCTGGAGCGATGTGTGGGAGGTGCACACAGAACAACAATGAGAGTTTGAACCAACTTATTTGAAAAACCTCATCAACACATGGGTGTAACCTCTGCCATCGTTGAAATTGCATCTTATGTGGCAGCCTGTGTCTTCAATGAAGGTGCCTTTGCTTATCTAACCTTAATGCAAGACATGGGAATCAGTAGTAGATCAAACGCTCATGAGTGGGCCCGATCAACTGACTACGTATAGGCCGAGCAAAGGAGGAAGCTGAAAAACAAACAAAACAAAACAGGATTCATCATAGACAGAAGCAAAAAGATGTTTTAGACACCATGGATGATTGCAAAATGGACCTGGTATCGATGATTCGGAGTGAGGTAGCCCGATAGAACTCACTTATGAACTTTTAATCCCAAATTTTTTAGTGTTCAAAACTTTAAGGCGTTATCCCAGAATTCTCATTTTGTCCGTTTAACGTTTAACTATTGTGATCTCACGGAATCCACGAAGCCTACATCCGCTATCCCCCAAACTAATCATCGGTGGTTTGAGTATTTGATCATCTTATTGGGATTATCAGGCAATTGGTAATTAATACATTTACTAAATTGTTTTCGGCTGAAAGCGTTTTAAAGAAATTTTCTAATAATTTACAGGCAGAAAGAAAACGTTCGGATTATATAATTTACAATTGAGAAAAAAGCAAAAAACTGCAAATAAAAATCCGATATTACCTCTCCTCAAAATACCCTAAACCGTAAAAGGCATCGCGCATCCTACATACCAAACCAATTGTCACATGGGAGTGTGGTTTCAGCATTAGTGCCTCCAACTAGTAACGAGAGTAATTGGTAATTCTCTCACGAAAAGTATTAATTTGATGTACTATGACTTTGTTGATTTCAATACGATTACCGTGAAATCTGCCAGTATCATGCGAAATAGTGTGTATGTACAATAAACTTGAGGAGGATTAAAAATTTCAAAGATAGAGGACGCTATTATAAATTTCTAAAATACAGCAAAAAGCTACTACTAACTTTATTTGACCAGATATCGGGATAGGATGTACTTTAGCGTTTAGATTTTGTATAGGTGTATTACTGAGATTTTTTCAGATATTTCGGTTGGATAGCTTCTAAGAACGAGACCTGCTTCACTTTTTGGGGCACGCATTTTCGGTCCCCACTCCGCTGCGCTTTACTCAACGTCAGAAATAAGATCATTTTCGAAAAGTACTAATTCATTTGATAACCCACATGACCATATTCTCCCCTTTTGCTTTTATGCCCCCCTCGAAGCCAATACAAATGCCACTCTCTGCACGTATAGCGGTTTACAGACCACATGTTCTCCCCAAATTTCACATAAGACCTTGAAAGGGTAGTGAAAAAATACTCAAGTACAAAAATGTGGCCTTTTCTTTTGTAAAAGATTAAGTAAGCAGAAAAAAATTGCTTGAAGTAAATCTCACCTTTTCTAAATCCACCAAGTCTGCAGAATTTATTGGGAAGGCTTAAATACAGTTGATTCTCAAGGGATTCGGCTTTTAACTTTCGATTTATATGTGAAAACATTGATTTTTATATAAAAAATCCTGATAATTTCAATATTTTGGTCATAGCTTCGTTATTATTTATCCCTTCGAATCATCAGTGTTCGGATAGCCGAGTAGTTAGAGCACAAGACTGTCGTACGGAAATCTCACTGCTGGCAGTGAGTTGACGTCGGATACCAGTCGACTTAGCTGTGAGTCAAATCAGGGTAATAATCTCGGGCGAGTGCAATGCTGACCACATTGGCTCCCACAGGCTATCCTGTAGTGTAACGTTACGGTCTTGAATGAAGTGCTCTAACACACTTTAAGGCCCTGATCCAATTGGGTTGTTGGGCCAACGATTATTATTATTGAATCATGCGTTCTTGTAAAAGTCTTCTCGACCGCTTTAAAATAACTTTAGAACAATTTCCACTAAAAGTTACTGATTTTGCGTTATTTGACCTTGAAAATATTAATTTTTTTAGACATTAAAAATTTACGTTTGACCAGCTATAACTCAGCCGGTATTGCCCCTACAAAAAACATGAAAAGATTCATCCTTTTTGTTATTAAATGAGGTTTGTTTCTAGTTCGCATCATTTCTACATGAAATGCATGGTTTTCGGGTTAATTGCGAAGAACCGTTGAAAAACATTTATTTTTTCAATGAAGAAACGATATGATTGAGAATGAATAACTCGAAAACTACTATTTATACGAGAAATTTTCATAAGATACTTTTTGCTTGATCATTGACCATTTAATCGATTTCTGTGGTTATTTCGAAAAAAAAATTCCACCTCCACCCCACCGACGGGTGTGGGAGGATGGAGGTGCATATCGGCACTATATAACTTTTGTTTCTTATGCCACCCTCTACTCCCATCTAAAAATTTTATGTCAATCGGTCTTGACTGAAAGAATTCGAAGGTCGAAACCCATTTCCAGCTTTACTGACGACTATTTGTCCAAATTTAAATTAAATTTTCAGGAGAAAGGCTTCGAGTCACTTGCTGCAGCGAAAGAAAAGAAAGAAAAATCGTTGGGCTCCTGCCTTGCAAAGGGTGATCTGTCAAGTTGGTAGTTGTAACGTATATCAGGAGCCAGCCCCTTCGGTCCCCTGGTCGGCTAATGTGCATTAAATCGGAGTTAGTAGACCCCGTTGCCCCGAGTGAGCACTGATTCGACCGTGAATTACAGGATCAGCTAAGCGTAGAACAGGCCTCAGGGAACTGGAGTAGGGGCTGTGGCCTCAAGAGTACATCCATTCCTGATTATTGCAACCCGTTTCCTTGCACACGATGCGCTGGTGAATTTTCCATGAAGAATAAACGTAAACCAAGAAAAAAATCGATGAAATAGCAGGGAATGACGAAGAGCTGGGTGCGTTTGTCGACCGTTCTAGCTAGCGCCGAAGAGGAAAGACGTATGCGGGGGGCTGATGGAACTGGAGAAACTACTGGATCCCATCTCCTTCTGAAGGCAAACGTGGAGAGCAGCGGAAGATCACTGTAAAACAGAAAAAGCCGCACTCCCCGCTGAGAACATTGCTAGTACCAAAGGGACCGTAGATAGCCCACTGCAAAACGAACTGGGGCAAAAACCAAAGACAACGGAGCAGAGGTCTCTTCCATACGGAAAATGAGCGGTGACGGAGTACCCGTCGACCTGGCTCTGAAGATGACTAGCAAGAGTACGTTCTGAAGTGGTCAAGGGATTATTCTCTGGAAAGCTGGGATCTTGACTGCCTCGCAGAAAAGGTCGAAGTGGAGGAGGCTATAAATCGTGAATGTCCAGACGTAACTAATACCCGGATAGGTATCACTTCTGCAAATGCTCGAAGCCAAACACACCCCGTGGTGAAAATCTCCAAGCAATATGCAAGGAAACTACTTAGCAGCGGGAAAATCAAATTTGGATGGGTAGTGTGCAGGGTACGGATAGTCCCCACCAACCGCTACAGGTGTCTGGACTATGAACACACCTCAACAACTTGCAAGGGAACGAAGAGGAGGACAGCATGCCGGAGGTGCGGCCAGGTAAGTCACCAAGCGAAGATCTGCAATGAAGGCGAAAGTTGAGTTCTCTGTAGGGATCGTGGTGAGTCTGGTGAGAGCGTCGCACACACTGTGGACATCTTTAGGGCGGAGCTGACTTTGGCGCGAATGTCATGATCCGCATTTTACAAATTAACATGCACTGGAGTGCAACCGCTCACCAGTTGCTAGCGCAATTCGTTGTGGAAGTAATTGCTGGTCTAGTGCTAATTAGCGAGTAGTACCGAAACGGAACCCGACTTGATGCTATCTCCGCTTATCGGGCACCGCTGCCATGGGTTCGCGACGACGTTCGACTTCGTGTTCTTGCCGAAGGCCGGGGGAATTGGTTTATCTGGCTCCAGTGTTAAGGGATAACATTTTTTAAGGGTTTACCTGACGCCGAACGAGACGATGCCGGCGCCGGCCTGATGCTCTGGAGGACGTCGTTTCGAATATGGAGGGACGGTGATTTTAATGCCAAGGCTCTTGAATGGGGCATGCCTCAGTCAGACTCCAGAGGAAAATGGATTTTGTAAATGGCAGGGAGAACCGTAGTTTTAAACACCGGATCCATTCCAACGTTTCGGCACCCAGGCTGTGAAGGAAGCATTCCTGACTTTTGCGTTGGAATCTCTGGCATCATCGGTGGACGGGTGGCGAGTCCTGGAAGAATTCTCAGCGAGTCATCACCAGCACATCGCGTTCGAAGTGGTTGACACTACGAGCACCAACGCGACGCTCCCCCTGCCTGTGGAATGTTGCGAGGGTGAACATCGGGAAATTTGACGCAGCTCTTGGAGCAGGTAGAGCCGTGCTGGAGGGCGCTCCGGGTAGTAGCATCGCAGCTGGCGTCGTCGTAAATTAAATAATCAACCTGATAACGACGGCGTGTAAAGCTTGATCCGGAATGGCCTCAGCGGTAACGCGCCCTCTATGTACTGGGACACGGCAGAAACTCTCGACCTACGGAGCGAGTGTCATAAGCTCCGATGTCTGGCGCAACATTTACACGCCAACGAGCAGGCATGCACCATAAAGGCACAGTATAGATCAACAAAAAAACTCCGCAGCGCGATAAATAAAAGCAGCGATCCATGTTACCGGGGCTTATCCCCAAGATAGTTCGGGATTAGAACAGGGAGATCGTGCGGCTCATCGAACCTAGGCACGCAGCCTCGATTTCGACTGATAGTGCTCCTCAAAACGCTTGATGTAAGGAATGCCTTCAGTTTCGTAAGATGGATGTACTAGGCACATTAGAAAATTCATTCCACGTGCCAAGCTATCCCTTGCGGATATTAAAGGATTATCTGAAAGACCGCCCCTTGCTCTATGAGACGCTAGAGGGCCAGAGGGGGACGGAAACCCCGTTGAGAGTAGCACAGAGATCCATCTTAGGGACGGACCTCTGGAATGCTTCCTACTATAGTCTGCTGAGAGTCAATATGTCCGAAAAGTCGCGCCTAGTCGATTATGCAGACAACGTTGCGGCAATTGTTGTCGGCAGCTTTATGCAGAGAATAATTTGATGGATATTTTGGCATAAATGTCTGTTACGGGTTATGAAGGTAAAACTTTTGTCGCGCTAGTGATATTGGTGTGCGTTGTTGGAAACTTGGTCGTGGCGGGACCGGTGGTACTTGTGTACGTCGCATTATGCCATAACTTTGATTAGGGTATTGTGTTCAATAATTGAAATTTTCAAATTTCAAGCAGAGATGAAGGGCTTTTGGCAGGTTGGCTGGTTCTCTCATATTCAATAACTTAGGCAAATCGCCTTATGCTCCCTGATAAATGTATCAACGACTCTGTCTCTGCGCGATTGGATCCATGGATATCATATCCATGACTTCCCTACTCATTTCTGTACAAGAAATTTCATTAAGTATTAGGGATAGGTGTTGATACAGAGAAGTGTAAAATTCTTGGATCGTGCTGGCAAGTTATCTGGTACTCTACGGTACCGAGATCACGCATGTCCGCCTAATGCATGGTCAAGCACACGGAAATGCGAGTCTAGTTTAAGGGCGTTTTTTAGAACTCCAGCGCGTGTCCGCCTATCCAACAATTTTATTCCGAAGTACGTTAAGGATACCGAGATAGCAAGGTGGGCCTTTTAGGTGTTTATAGAGTTTTAGGATCATCCCCAAGATCTTTTCGCCGCCCTAAACTCACCAGGTTGGCCAAAGAAGTCACGAAGGCACTTAACTACGTCTGGAATGCGGCCTAATTCGAACAACTTCCTTAACTGATCATCGTTTATTGATTGATCGGTTTCTGGATGTGGATCGAAGGAATGATGCTCGAAACTCCCTAGCAACGGTATCGCGAATGAAAGACTCGACTTGACGGAGAGCACTTTGTTCGGGTGAAGATGTTGCTCAAAAAATTACCACTGTCGGGGCGGGTCCTGCGGTTGGTTGTCCAGGATTTACACATTCGGGAGACATTGCCAAAACTCGTCGGCGAATTTGGTTCTCGTTTCGCGACATTGTTAAATTAGGATGAAGTCAGCAGAAAATTGACGATATACGAGCACTTTCCGGGATTTCACATCACAAAACTGTTATTACGAGGTTTTCAATAAGATTTCCATTATTTCGATTTGTATTATTCTTGTATTAAAATTGTAATTGTAAGATTGTAAAATTGTGTGAATGCAGTAAGAATATTTCGGGAATTTAATATTTGAAAAACGTTAGAATACAAAACTCTAACATTAAAAGGACGGCAGAAACAGCTGTCGACGTTATCGACTCCTATGCCTCCTATAGGGATTACGAATGGCCCTTTAGTTTCTTCCACACTTCCACAATATCTAACAAAC
This sequence comes from Hermetia illucens, assembly GCF_905115235.1. Classification (NCBI taxonomy): domain Eukaryota; kingdom Metazoa; phylum Arthropoda; class Insecta; order Diptera; family Stratiomyidae; genus Hermetia; species Hermetia illucens. The sequence continues at coordinate 123,758 of NC_051855.1, read as the reverse complement.
TTATTTGGTTTTCCCCCGTTCAGCCTTTCGTTCGGCTATCGTTTACTGCAACATCCACCGATATCTTCGGACAACTTTGCGAAAGGAACTTTTTCTTAACTTTTGTTAAGGTTTTGTGTTTACACAGACACAAAATTTTATTAGAATCGAGTCTGTCTGTCTGTCACACTCGATTTATTTGGAAGAGGGTAGACCGATTGTCACGAAAATTAGTAAGAGCGTGTGATCTGTTTTGTGTTATTTTTAAGGGGGCTCCTCATACATGTGAATGGAGGGTGCAACATTTTTTTTTCACAAATTGCGGCCATGTGGGGTATCAAATGAAAGAGCTATAAGGGATAATATAATGCACAATTTGTTCAAGTTTGAAGAAAATCCAATTATTATTAACAAAGTTATAGAGGGTGAAACTTTGAACATTTTTTTGTGAATTTCGTACATTCTACAATGTTTATGACGTCATCATCACATATCAATTCACCAATATCACAACGAAGCGAATTCATATGAATGGGGGGTCGCAAAGAATTATTTTGTTTTATTTTTTTAGTCATCATATCAATTACTCCAAACTGACATGTGTGTATGTAGGTTATAGTATATGCATGCTAATGAAGTTCACGGGTAGTGTCTAATTCATGTAGATATATTTGCAAATTAAACCAGTCGCATTTAATATACGTACTACATATGTACATATGTATGCTTTTACGCACGAAGTAAGTTGCAAATATGGATACTTACATACGATCAATTTATTTGTATTGTATGTACATTATTCGGAAATAGGCAGTTTGTTTGTTTAGGGTGAGGATAATATCTATGGCTGTAATATGTACGTATTTCTTGTAATTTGGAAAAATATGAAGGAATATGTTGGTTCTGGAACTATATACGGATAGAAAAATATGCGTTGAAGTTTCTCACATAAGATGAATAAAAAACCTTTATACGCGAAGCGCGAGCTTCCAGTATTCCACATTGGATCAGAGCCTTGAAGTGTATTAGAGCACTTCATTGCAGACCGTAATCTATGCTAAGAATGTGGTCCGGTGAATTGTTGGCATCCGATGCCCAAGGTGTAGACATGGTGTCAACAAAATGTTGGCGCAAGTGTCGTGTTTTCGACCTGGATGGAAAGATGCGAGATGATGTCAGCAGAATTCTATCTGGACGGGAATATGTGTATCAGGTGGCGAATGCAAATTTGATATTTTTGTGGCAAATTTGATATTTTTAATGGGACTTGTATATGTTAATAGTTTCTGGTAGTACAACTTCTTGTTGTTTAGGGATTAATTGTTAATTTGAGCAGTGTCTCGCTTCGATCTGCATGCAGTAAAGTGGAAATATTCAGATGCATGCTACCTTTTTAGATAGGCGTATAAATACGACGACAAACTTACCTGGCTCCAGCCAGGTTCGACGATGAATATAAGCTAGGAACGGAACGGAAGAATGCTGCATACTCAAAGGACGCGGACACGTGTGGGGACTTATCACGAACTCCGGTGAGCGGAGAAGCGACTTCACAACCGGAAAAAGGAAGCCTGAGAAAACCAAAAAGGTCAGTGAACTCGAAAAGTACAGGGAGCATCCGCATGGGCACGGAAGTTTCACCAACAAGTCAACAGGATGAAGCCATGTACACCTCGATGCTCATCCTATTGAGGCAAAGAGGTAAATCTGATATCCGACAGAATGGGCATATTGAAGCGATGTGTTGAGGGGGGGTGATGAACTGCTGAACAACCAGAATATCGACGAGTTGGAGGTCCCGCCAATTGAACCCAACGGGTAAATACTGCCACCACCAAGTATGAAAAAAACAGTCCGTGTAATTCATCGGCTTAAAAATCATAAGTCACCAGGAGGCCATGGAATTACAGCCGAGTTAGTTAAATATGGAGGCGACCAATTACACCAAATGGTTCATCAATTTATGCTCAAGAGAGCGAATCGGCGCCTGACGATTGGGCAACGAGGCATTATCTGTACCATACAGTTAGATATCACGCAGTGCCGCAATTATAGAGGTATCACGTTGAATACCACCCATACGATATTTTCCGCTATCTTGACATCAGTTGCACCATCTTTCATCGACTTTAAGGCAGCCTGATAACATATCCAGGATAAAACTGTACACGGCCATGAGAGAATTCGGTTTCCCAACGAAATTGATAAGACTAACTAGGCTGGCCCTGACCAATGTGCGAGGACAGATAAAAGCAGCTGGATCACTGTCGAGACCATTCGACATCAACAACGGTCTAAGACGGTCTAAATGTGAAGGACACGATCCTCTTTAAGTCCGCCAAACAACTAATCCCTGCTGACAATATCGACATCATGGGAAGGACGAATCGAGACGTACAAACTCCCTTCATACAGATCAAGCAGGCGGGGCGAGATCTTGGGTTACACGTCAATGAAGGTAAGACAAAATACATGGCAGCAACGTCAGCACCAAAAACCAACCAACCAACAACATCAAACCGCACTGGTCAAATGAGAAAAATAAAGGCAGACTACAACTTTGAGACGGTTGATAATTTCCCCTATCCTATTCCCCCCTTGCACGGTTGTTGGCTGACAACATAGCCTATTTCAGCTTTCAAAGTGTATTTCGTTCGAAACGTCCTACCATAGGGTCAAAGCTCTTACTGTACAAGACAATAATCTTGTCAGTCTTTATGTATTCTTCGGAGACCTGAGTTCTTAGCATGAAAAATAGCAAATTCTTAGCCACGTTCGAGAGAAGAATCCTCCGAAGAATTTTTGGCCCCCTACATAAGGATGGACGATTCCGTAGCCTACATAACGACGAATTTTATGAGCGATACCATGAGCATCAAGTTGTGGATAAAATCCGGAGCCTGTTTGAGATGGAACGATGTCATAGGTGAGGACACTAGACAGCTGTCAAACAGATGTCTCAAATTCCTTATTAAGGCAGACCTACACCGGATACCGCCTGTTGCGCCGTTGACGATGATGATGAATAAACTGTTAAAATTCAGAAGCGGATACAACGTTTAATCTATCTCCTAGGGAACCTGCCGACTCCTGGAATAGGCAAGCTAGTGGATAAAACTTGCGGGAATTCAGGAGCATCCCGTAGGGGTTAATTCTCACCTGTACAATACCTGAAGCTTGTTCTGTTTTTTTTTAAGGTTTTGTGTAAAACAAAACCTTATTAAAATCGGTTCAATATCTGTCTGTCTGTCTCTCCGTTACGGCCAATTTTCTCGGAAGCAATTAAACTGATTATCACGAAATTTGGTGAGAAGTGACGTCATTTTCTAATAACCTTTAGGGCGCTCCACATACATGCAAAAGGGTGGTGCAATTTTCTTTACAAAATATGGCTATCTGACATCAGTATAAGCGATAATATAAAACAGCATATATGACAGTTTCCCTTTTTTAAGGTTTTGTGTGAAACAAAACCTTATCAGAATCGATTCGATGTCTGTCTGTCCGTCTGTCTGTCTGTCTTTTTTTTTTTGAGGAGGTGAAAACCTTCAAAAGACACTGGTCTGGACACACCAGCGTGTGGGATTTTTACCCACTAAAACCACCCCCGACTCCCTCCCTGCCCCGCGGAACCACCATAAGGTATTACATCACGGGGCGGAGTCAGCTCACTCTAGCTTAATCCCATTTCTTCTATACGCGGCGCACGTGACCGCGTTTTTCTCCTTTCCTCTGCCTTTCGCAATTTATCTTGAATTGATGCGATCATGGAGTTGACCGCATCCCAATTCTCTTAATGTGCTAACATTTTCGGCACCAGATTTTCTGATACCAGCACCACTCCTAGAGTCTCCTCTAGGTTCCTCCTTTCTTCCACAAATCTCGGACAGTGGAAGAATACATGCACTGGGTCCTCTGGGACTCCATCGCAATTTGGACAGTCGGGTGAGCTCTCCAATTTAAACCTGCCTTCTTCGTCTGCAATAAGGGAGAGATTGGCTTCGCATGGTATATATTCGCCATCTCATCTGCCAAGATGTCAATCGGCATCATTCCAGAGATGACGAATGCTGCATCATCTGAGACAGTCCTCAAGGCAGAGCATACCCTCAGAGCTGTCCTCCTGAAGACTGCATTCAGTTTGCTAGTGTTAACTGACATCCGCAACGCCTCGCTCCAAACTGGGGTCGCATAGAGCATGATTGAGGTCACCACCCTGGCTATAAGCAACCTAGAGGTATGCCGTGGCCCTCCCACGTTCGGCATCATCCTCGCCAGGGCCATACTAGCTTTGGATGATTTATCACAAACATACTGTACGTGTTGCTTATAGCTGAGCTTCCTGTCTATCACCACCCCCAAGTATTTGATGGCCGGCTTGGAAGTGATGATATGATTCCCGACTCTAACACAGGCGTAATTTCTCATCCGGCGCTTCGTGATGAGGACCGCTTCCGTTTTTTCCTCCGCAAGCGTCGGACCAGAGCTCTCTAACCAGCATTTGACAGCACTGATTGCCTCGCTTGAGTATAACTCAGCATCTTCGAGATGCTTTGCGACAACAACCAGTGCAATGTCGTCTGTCTGTCTGTCTGTCGGTCTGTCTGTCTGTCCGTCTGTCTTACTGTCTGTCTGTCACAGCCGGAAACGGCTGGACCGATTGTCACGAAAATGGGTAAGAGTATGTGATCTGCCATTCCCTTTACATGCACCAACTGGCGCCATTTTGTGTTAAGTTTAAGGAGGGGCTCCCCATACATGTCAAAGGAGGCTGCAAATTTTTTTTTCTTAGAATGTAGCCTTGTGGGGTATCAGATGAAAGGTCTCAATTAGTACTTTTCGAAAATGGTTCAATATTTGAAATTGGGTGAAACATAGGGGAGTGAGGGCTCAAAATATGACCATCAAAAAGTGTAACAGGTCTCGTTCTCAGAACCTATCCAACCAAAAAATCTGAAAAAATCACAGTAGTGCATCTCTATGAAATCTAGGCCTCAAAATATTTCCCGTTCTGATATATGCACAAATAAAGTTAATAATAGTATATTTCCACATTTTAGAAATTTACCCGGCATCCCCTTATGTTCATCCCAGAAGTACAAAAATTAGTATAGGTGTAACGAAGAACATGGTGCACAATTTGAGTTGTGTGAGTTTGAAGAAAATCCAACTATTATTAACAAAGTTATAGGGGGTAAAACTTTACAATTTTTGTGAATTTCGTGCACTCTACAACCTGCAGACGTCATCATCACATATCAATTCGTCAATGCCACAACGAAGTAAGTTCCTATGAATTGGGTGGAAAAGGATTACTTTGTTTGAGTTTTTATTCATTTGTATGTGAATGTCAATTATTCCAACGAGACATGTGTGTATGTAGGTATATAGTATATGCGTGCTAATGGACTGCGGCTAGTGCCTAATTCAGATAGATATAAGAAGTAAATCGGAAATATGGGTACGATCAATTTATATACGTGCCTATATGTGTACAGTATTCGGAAATAGGCAGTTTGTTTGTTTAGGATGAGCGTAATATCTACGGCTGTAATATGTACGTATGTCTCGTAATTTGTAGCTATATACGGATAGAAAAATGTGCGTTGAAATTTCTTAGATAAGATGAATACAAAACCTTTATACCCGAAGCGCGAGCTTCCGGTATTCCGACTTGTTTATTTTGGGTTGTTAGAGTTCCAAATTCATTTTTCTTTTGAATTTTACCAAATTCATATGTAAAAGTTCAATAGATTTTCATGATAGAAATCCCACATTATGCTTCAAAAGCTATGTCAGCACGTTTACAACGTTTCAATAACCTCTTTCACATTATGCTTCAAAAGCTACCATACATCAGGACAGCTACATCAGCACTAGATCAGCTAGCTATTCATACATCAAGGCGGAACCATCAGCAGAATCACTGCAAAAGAAACGTCAAAGATCCCAAGGGCCAGTACAGTACACAATTCTTTGAAATTCGACTGAGACGCCCACAAGAAGCCCGGAGAACGTGCAAAGAATCGCACCCAACTGTGTACAACTTGAAAATGCATAATCAAACATTACTCAAGGATTACACATCGTTCTATGAGACGGCATTGGATTTGATTGAAAGGTTCAGGCAAATTCTCAAGGAGTTAGATCACGAAAAGCGACCTCCTCAGCACGTAGCCAACCAGCATCAGATAACGATCCCATATGTCTGGAGCAAATTAAAACGCCAAAATTATCTAAAGTCGCCGTCTTTTCATGAACTATCCCAAGTGCTTCTTGATGAAAACTCAAAGCTACGGGATATATACTTAGCACAAACCTACTTACCTCGGTAGAATCGTTATGACAATAAGCGAATCATTTCAACAGCATATATGAGATTTACAAGCCATCAAATCAGAATCAGCAGCCAAAGAGATTTTGGATACAACAAACGGGATGATGGGAGGAATCCGCATAGAGGCCTCTACATGATATCCAATCATCGTTCATATCATGTCCCATAAGCTGGACTTGGGAGCACAAAAGCAGTAGGAATTATCTTGGGGTGGTCAAAAAAAAAATTCCAACATGGAGGGATTATGCAGACTACTTGGAGAGGAAATTCAGGTCACTGTTAGTCACTGGGCGAGAAACTCATCAAAACGAGAAAAGTGGATGCCCATTTTGCAAAAAGCATCGCTAAATATAAACATAAGTGTGGAAAATTCTAGAAAAACAGCATTTAAAAATGTAGAAAATTCGTGAAAACCCATACCCTATGTTTCAACTGCCCTAAAATGATCGTTTGCAGAATTGCAAATCAACCACTTTGTGCAAAATGTACAATAAAAAGCACAACTCGAAGTTACATTTGGACCAAGGCAGTCAAGTGAAAGATCCAGATATCAAAAACGCGTACACCCAATCAAGTCAATATACACAATAATCACATCAAAACTGGAAGCATGCATGACATTTTACTGGCCACAGCAATCATAAATTTAAAGAATGCACATGGGCCTTTCGTAAATGAAAGTCCTAGGGCTTGAACGTGAGTACTTGCCGTTTAGGCATAATTCCACGCTGCTCTTCGGACACGCATTGATTTTGGGACCAATTACAGCCCCGCCATGACTAGCACAACTGTACTGGTTTATACTGAGTGCAGGCTCAACATTCATACCAGTGGATGCGAGGCCTATCTAACACCTCTGCCGCAACTAAGGGGTACGGCACCCGAGTTGTACAGGCAACTCCACGCTTGAGCTCCGAGGAGTTCTGCCCGCGATGTAGGCATAACCACAACCACCATGAAACTCCCACTAAGGGACCAACCGCAAATAACCGGGCAGAGAACACATCCTCCGGCAATTCTCCTGGAGCATATGTTCTCAGAGGGCCATCCCGGTCCCCATGGTACCAGATAACCTCCAGTGAGGCTTCGTGGCAGGAGCCACTTCAAATGAGTCCCTTGCAGACTCGGGTCTGATCGGCCCCCTCGAGTACGTGGGGACAGCACTCCCCAACGGGTTAACTGGAATCAGCCCGAAGCGGAGAACCGCAACGAAACCTTTCACCAGTTAACTACCGCTCTGCGTATAATACAACATAAAGGACATCACAAGACAACACTAACACCAAATACGCAAGACTGTTGGTTGACCATCGCGACACCGAATTTAAGGGACCACGTGCTAACGATTCGCGTATATTCGGTAGCCTGCTGCTCGAGCTCAAGGCAAGTGCTCCCCTCACCTCAACAAGAATGAGGAGATCATCCGCGTTAGCTACACATTCAACAACGGAAGAAAGCTCACCCAATATTTCGTCCATCATATAAATGGACCCCCGATAGATCCCTGCGGGCAGCCGCGCTCAACATTCACCCACACACGCTCACTGATACCTTGGACGAATGCTTTCCTACCATGGAAGTAGCTCTTCCACAGAGCTAATTCCTGACAGTCACACTCACGAAATTTAGACAATACAGAGGACCAACTTAGGTAATCAAATGCGCCTTTGAAATCAACAAAGATTCCAAGGACGTACGTGGTATGACAAGGCGTCGTCGGTGGACTTACCAGTACGGAAGCCATACTGCCTGTCAGACGTCAGATGGGATGTTTTCACCCCCAGTCACTGGACCATAATCCTCTCTAGGACCTTACCAAGGGCCAGAAAAAGAAATATCGCCCTGTACGAGCGAAGACTATTCTTATCCTTCTCTGGCGACTTCAGGAGCACAACCACCCTGGTAGTTTCCCAGAATCAGGGAAATAACCCTCCCGAAAACAACATCCAAACAAACACTGGACATGAGAAGGGATGGCCTGTCAGATGGCTTTGCACGTCTTGCCAGTCATCCCATCCCAGTCCGGCGACTTCCGAGAACCGAGCGTCGCCATGCTCTCCTCGATCTCACAACTCCTCAGGGGAGGAATTTCTTCCCCTCCCTGAGCGCGACCGCCCAGAGACACCGAAGGCTCGGATCTCGGAAATAGTTCACCTAGCAGGGCACAAACACTGTCACGCCAAGCCAGCATAGGTTCTCCGTTCACCTTGATACCAACTATGTCGTGACTCCGCTTTCCTCTGCAAATCCGGTAGACCCTACACCAAGGGTCATCACAACGCTCACCAACGAATCGCCTCCAGTCGTCTTCGTTCAACTGTTTCAATAATACCTTATACGAGATACCTTGCCTATAGGCGAGACTAAGCTGATCAACATCAACAACAGAATCGACATCACTTTGACGACGTGCCTTTGGGAATCTTTCCTTAGGCGCCAGACCTCCCTCCGCTTAGCACGGGGAGCATTCGTCCACCACGTGACATGCTTCCGACCCCTTGGTTCGGGCTTCGTAAGCATGTCATCATTGACACAACACATCCATTCATTCAACAGTTCAACCTTTTCATCAACAGACAAGAGGACAAACTCAGAGAGAATTGAGCGGGCGGCTAACTCCTCCATCCGAGCAACATATTCACCCCAATTACACCCACGCGTATTCCAACGCGTCGGCATAAGTGGGGGATCAACACTCACATTCACACCCCTATTGACCAGCACGACCTCAATAGGAGTGTGGTGACTCACATTGCATCCATCCAATGTCACTGACGTCCCTGGAACTTTCAAAAATCGAAACAGTTGAGGGGACATTTAGACAAAACAAATTGTGCTTTAACAACACTTCGGACAATACATCCCCCCTGCGTATAGCACGGTGGCAAGATGTGCGCGAGGCAATCTTGCTATGCCACGTAGAGGAGACCGCATTCGCGTCGATGCCCAGGATGAATCGTGTTCCACGAATACGTAGAACCACTTCATCCAAGTACGAAGTACACTGCTCCAGGTCGTCTGTAGGTGAACAGTACATACTCAAACAGTACCACAGTTGAAAATATTTTTTTTGGGCACCACAGTCCTAAAGGACTCGTGAATGAGACACATACGCCCCACTCATTAGAGAGAGACTCTCTCTCAACGCAGACGCAATATAGACACGCATCATTAACGACAACGGCCGTCTTGGCCGACCCCCTAGCAGTGAACACCCGCATGTCGCCAGGTATGGCTCTGGCGCAGTCATTGACTGCAACAAAACTACGCTAATGTTGTTCTCACGCACGTGCTGGCGCAGTACAACTAAAGCAGTGTGAGGGACATAGCGTTCAGTGGCGGTCGTTGACTCTAACCACCCGTACAGTGTAAGTGGGACACAACATCGACCGGAGCATATGCCCAGCCGGAATTCTCCGGAACGCATCTCGTTACTGCAAGAGGAGGCCATATGGCCACTCTGCGAGCAACGGGCACACACATGATCTTTCGCCTTGCAGTCGGCGACTCTATAGTCAAACGCAAGGCACCTAAAACACGCGGGGGCCATGTCATGCAACCTAGCTCGGTAGCTAAACCACTTGACATACACCCGTTCAGCGGACGTCAACCTATCAATGACAGCTGGAGTTCCCTCCAGCACCCTATTACTCAGCTTCAGGACCCGAGCGGATCGGCCGCCTGACAATCTTAACTTCTTCACCGAATCTCTCGGCTGACATCTCCTCCGCGAGATGATTCTCACGGATCTGCTGCATCAGCTCATTGGCACTAACGCAGCAGTGTATATCATATATTATGACTCTAGGCCCAAGCTTTTGAACCGTAGCCACTCCAGACCGTGCTCCGGGAACTTCGGGTTCTCAACCACCTTTCGCCTCTTGCTCTCAGAGGACACCCTTAGGGCCACCCCCAGATTCCAGTGGGTTCACCGTGTGAACCCTGACTCCCAGCACAGGAGCTACTTCGCGCATAACAACCTGCGGTACTTCTTTCGGTGAAGCCTCCTTATTGCGGCTCTTCACGAACACCGGCCACGTCTCCGCCGCTGGCACCGTCACAGCAGGGACCACCTGGCCGCCATGAGTCCTTCCACCTTCCCCGTCAACTTCGCGATCTTCTGCGCCCGCTGTAGCTCAGAATCACGTCATTGGTGACTGCACCAATGACCTCACGAGAGGCTCCGCTCTCCATCACAATGCTGCCAAGTTTGCCAGCAATCTGTCCGTACTGGACCATCTCCACCTTAGCCTCCTCTACCTTGGGGCGGCTCGGTTTGTTGCTCCGTTCCCTCTTGCCCTGTGGGCCTCCTTTACTGCCACCCCTCATCTCGCAGTTAGAGGAGTCAACACTTTCAATAGAACTACTTCGCTCCGCTGCACCCTTCTTCTTCCGCTGAGCCTCGGCCAGTATCTTATTGACCGCCCTCTGCAGGTCAACCTTCTAACCGAATGCTGCTCCTCCTCCGAGCTACTCGGAACACACTTAGCTGTCGGCTCCTTCCAAGCCCGATCGGCTTCTGACGAGTCCCAGTATCCGTGGGACAGGCTTCCCTCTTCTTCCCGGGCAGCAACCCCGACACGACAGTACCGAAAGTGCACCAAGGTCATGATTTCAGAATACTATTAATGTACTGTAAACGGTCACTCACCAATTAACTTGTTTACGACTTTGCGTCGTAAGCAACTCGCACAAGGCAATCACTAGTAAACAGAATGTTGAAATGTTGAAAATGTTGAAAATCGGCTGCCAATATTGCCCAAAATCTATCAAACGAAATTCTTTGAAATTTTCACAACTTATTCAGAACATAATTCTACGGTCCGCAATTACACCACGCAACAGAGGTGTTCGATATCCTGTGTACGTTCGTTACGGCTTTTGGCAAGTCGATGCAGATGTCTCTCGTCATCCCGAATGTCCAGTTTATCGTAAAGATTTTTGTAATGGTCCGCTCGGGTAATAGCAGCTGCTTTCTGTGCTTCCCGGTTGGCATTCTTATAAATTTGCCAATTGGCCAGCGTTTTATCGTCGGGAAATTTGTGGTGGAGGCGTTATTTTTCACGGAGCTTCATTTCAACATCGTCATTCTACAACCAAGTATCTCTGTTAATGTACCGCTTACCTGGCTTCGTGACCCTGAGGGTTGCAGAGGCCGCTTTGTGGATAGTGTCTTTCATTTGGTTCCACGATTCTTCCACATTCGTAATGGTCGGTAATCGTTTCAGTGAGATCGTTTCTTTTTTCTTCTCATCAAATCGTCACCATTTAATGCGCCGCGGGCCAGTGTGTTCCTCACACTGTTTTATCGGTGGCTTGATTCGCAGGACGGTCATCAATGGCCGATGTTGAGGTGCGATGGTCTCATAGGAAACGGCTTTGCAATCAGTGACATTGATAAAATGTTGGCGTTTTATGAGAATATAATCGATTTACGTTTTACTATTCCCACTATAAAATGTAGGAAGATGAGACAATCGTTTGATGAACCATGTATTCATAAGTGCAAGGTCATGGGTGTCCGTTCAACTAACAGCAAGTTATTTGAAATGATAATCAGATATTTTCATTGGAAAACATTACACGGGTCTGCACAATTAACCGTTGACGCCATGCGAAAGGAATTCTGGATAGTAGGCGCGCCAAAATTTGTAAAAACATTAATAAATACATACCGTGTTTTAAAAGTAACGCAATTCCTAAGCCCCAATTAATGGAGAGTCTCCCCGCCAGCTGAGTGACTTTAAATAAGCCACTCTGATCCACAGGTACAGATTTTGCCAGACCAATCAAGATAAGTGGTTAGAGCACTGGGTTGTTATACGGAAGGCCGCGGTTCAAATCTCACTGGTGGCAGTAGGATTTGCATCGTGACTTGACGTCGGATACCAGTCGACTCAGCTGTGAATGAGTACCTGAGTCAAATCAGGGTAATAATCTCGGGCGAGCGCAATGCTGACCACATTGCCTCCTACAGTGTTCTGTAGTGTACCGTTACAGTCTTGAATGAAGTGCTCTAACACACTTCAAGGCCCTGATCCAATTTGGATTGTTGTGCCAACGATTATTATTATTATTAATCAAGATAACATACCATGGCGATGCATTTAGAATTAGCTGCCTGCATCGCAGCTATTAAGCGGTTTATTTCGCGGAGAGGACAATGTAAGCACATATATGTATAGTGACTGCGGCACTAATTTTGTTGCAGCTGGAAAGGAATTAAAAATGATTTGCGAAGCCATTGAAATCGAAGAAAAAGCATATTTAGTCAACGCCGCCTTTCGGCGGACTCTGGGAAGCAGGTGCAAAGTAAACGACACTTGATAAAAACATTCGGCGAACCGCTTCAAAACATGAAAGAAATGTATGATGTGTTAGCACAAACAGAGGCTTGCTGCGACAACCGTCCTTTGACATCTCTGAGAACAGATATAAACAATAACGGAGTTTCACCGCCAGGTCACTTTTTTACAGATACCTTGATTCTTCTTCTTTTTCATCAGCCTTTCTCCTGTCCACAACCGCCGACCCCGCGGTCGGCTCACAGATAACTTGATTCCGGAATCTGTTTCCGACAACTTATCAACCTTGAAGCAATAGTAGCTCACGCAGAAACTATCACTTCAGTTTTGGGATCAATGGCACATGGAGTACCTCGCTAGGGTACAAGAGAGGCTGAAATGGCTGAAACCACAGAAGAATTTCGAACTCTGGTAACTAGTCCTAGTAAAAAATGAAAATACCCCATTTACGAAATGACCCTGAGATACAATAAAGAGATAAAGAGATACAATGGAAAGCTCTAACTCAGCACCTACAAACACTAACGGCTGATAAACCTCGTGAAATCCAATCCACTGAATTCCTTCAAACCCAACTACGACGAGGACTGTTAAGAAATCTCCTAATTAAGATCTTTGGAGTAAACGACGAAGTCTATTACATTGAAAACCAAGGAAAGTTGATGTCAAAACCTTGGATAGTACGAATTAGCGCATATAGACCAACTGGCAGTTTTACTCCCAATTAAAGGATAGCTTCGTGAAATTTGGTAACTTCAACCATTGGCATAATAATTTAGATTATAATGTAATCTAAATTCCACGTACGTTTTTAAGCACCTATCAAAGTGCAAGGGATTATCTAGAAGAGATTCCAGGAAAATACAATTGCTTATGGAAAATATTACTAGACCAAAACAACCTATGGGAAAGCGCGCAACTCATTGATATGGTTGATGTTCTCAACAAAACCGAATCCTGATTATCCGCGACGCTAAAGGTTTCTAACATGGGGGCAGCCCAAATCGAACATTTAATCAGCATCACGATTATCCAAGGACATTTTTTAATCTACAGTACTGACCAATAAGATTCAATTAAGGCCAGGCCAGTACCACATCATGTCTCCAAAAATTCGTTCATTATTAGCAATTTTCATGAGTAAGTTCTTGCGGTAAATTATGACTCTCAAAAATATTTTGAGAAGATTTCAGGATTAACCTACATATAAAGGAAAAACGTACATGGCCCAGTCGCGAGCGCTGTATGATACACTCTCACATCCGAACTGCCTAATTACGGAAACGTATAATAGCCACGAAGAAGCGAGGTATTCAACACAACCATTCAACAATCGATAATGTGGAAAACCTGCATCAAAGTATTGGCTATATGTCACCCCGTCTCCAGCTATAGCACATGCGGTATGTAGTGGGACCACATCTGAGATCCTGCCAAACGTCGCAGGAATTGTTCAACCAATATCACGCTCTCTATCTACGTCGAAATTCTACTGATGGCAGAATATACCAACTCGACGCTAAACGCCTATTTTAAGCCGGCCATGACAAAGTTGAGTGCGTCATCACCCGAACTTACCAACACCGACTGGACGCCGCTAAATCGTCATATTGCATCAGTATCTATATCAATTATAATTACTCTTAATCTATTAGGTAGATTTTTAATTTTTATTTTAGAAACAAATAATAATAATTATCGTTAACGCAACAATCCATATTAGATCAGTGCCTTAAAGTGTGTTAGAGCACTGCAATCAAGACCGCAACGGTACACTATAGGATTATAGTATCCTGTAAGAGACATTGTGGTCAGCATTGCGATCGCCGTTTAGAAACAAATACGCATGATAGTAGCAGAATAGTGAACAATCGCGATAGCACACACCGGGGGCTCTCTCCTAAAAAAACCAGCACGGCGGTCCTTAGTGGGCGGTATCATTCATATCATTTTAATTTTTTTTTTAAATTTTTCCAAATTCAGAACATTAATCACTTTTCATATATATATATATACATATATATATATCTGGCGTACCAGGTTTATCCTCACCTGAGTTGCAAACGCAGAGCTGCATGCGACCAGGCGCGTGTCATGGGTTGCGGATAATGACATGACCCACCGGGTCAGCTACGAATATCGCAAGTTAATCTTGTAAATAAGTAGCCGCGGACAAGCAGAACGGTTCCCTTTGTGTTCGTCCTCCCTTATCGATTCTTCCCGTTCAGGGGGAGTAAACCTCCTTAACAAATCCGTAATCCGGGGTGAAGGGATCGACGCGCCTATCGGATGAATTGCAGTGACGTTACACTGTATTTCAGCGGCTCCCCTCCAAATACCTTCCCTACCTTTGGAGGTAACCATGGGGCATTGCAACATTGGGGCTCTGTTGCAGGGTTGACTGCCCCCCCAATACTCGTGGAAACAAAATTGGGGAAAACAATTTAAATTCTTTTAATGGGACCCCAGGAACACGAAGACAGTACCCAACACGGTTAAGGGTCGTTCAACAACATCAGAGCGGCTCTTCGCCCTTGGATGTTTTGGCGGTTATGCCGTCAACCACCAGGGACGGGAGACCTAGGCGTCGTATGGTTTGGACGAACCAACTCAACGAATTTATCGTCCGCGCCTATTACCGTGTCACGGATTTGGAACGGAATCCATCAGGGTACAGACATCGACTACATGACGCGTTCATAACCCGATTTCCGCAGCTAAGTCATGTTCCGGAACAGAACGTCGTCAACCAGTACCGAGTGATCGTGAATAACAACCGAGTTGCCTTACCAACTAGGCAACAAATCTTCCAAGAGGTTTCACTTGAGCTCGGGCTGGAGTCATCAAATTACCGGACTAGTCAAAGGAGTAACACAAGTACTCCACCTGTAAGGCACTTCATGAATCCAGTAGTCAGGAGAAGCTTAGTAACTGGGGATGTCGGCCCAATTTATAATGAGGCTTTGACCGCATTCCAGGTCGCATTCACGGAGTATGCTGAGATTTTCCCAGACGCTAGGCCAAAGATCCCAAAACTGAAGTTTACTTCGGCAACTTAGTAGTAGTCATTGCTGCCGTTGACAGAATTTTGGCTGATCGTTTGGCTAGCGAGATTTCTGCTACAGAGGTTCACAGCCTGATCTATGTTGCAGCTGCCACGGTTATTCGTCTCCATAATCAACATCTTAGAGCGAATAACAGAGGTATGCGCTGAGGGACTTTACCGTTCTGGGTGTTTCGACTCAACAAAAGAGTCGAAAAGTTGAGAAAGGAGATTGGTCGCGTCACGCAAGCACTCCTTCGAAATCCATCATCAAGAGTGCACAGATGCGTTGCGAACATCATTGGAAACTACCATCTGCCCAATGATATGCCAATCGAAGAAATCATCGAGGTGCTGAAGCAGAAACTTGCGGTATGCTCCAATCGCATCCGTAGGTATCAGAAAAGCTTTCAGCGAAGGACAGACATCACCTTGTTCTTCCAGAACCAACGGGGATTCTACAAAAATCTTACCAACTCAGATAGGGAAAGTAACCTCGATCTGGATAAGGCAGAAGACTTCTGGAGAAGTGTTTGGAGCAAATCCAGCCGTTGCAATTTAGAAGCAGCGTGGCTCCCACACCTTATGCGTTCATGCGAGGCCCTCCCCGAAATGACCATGCCTGACGTAACTGAAGTCGACGTTAAAGCAGCCCTTGACAAGGCAGGTAACTGGAAGGCGCCAGGAGTTGACAAGATTCACAACTTCTGGCTGAAGCGGTTCAAGAGCACTCACAGGATATTGGCAAATCAATTCAATCAGATGATTGCCGATCCTGATTTAGTTCCACCATTTTTCACCAAGGGGATAACTTTCCTCATCCCCATGGAACAGGGTGTCTCTTGTTCTTCAAAATGTCGACCAATTACTTGTCTTCCTACCATCTACAAGGTCTTCACTTCAGTTCTGTGCGCGAACATCTCAAAACATCTTGATGTTCATAAATTAATAGCTGAGGAGCAAAAAGGATGCGCAACAGGCTCCCGAGGCTGCAAAGAACAGCGTATAATCGATACGGTAGCTGTAAAGCAGGCTGTCCACCAAAAACGAAATAACTCGACAGCCTACATCGATTACAACTCAGCCTTTGACTCCATATCACATTTGTGGTTACTACAAGTGTTACACTTGTATAAAATCAACCCGAATGTCGTTCTTCTTCTGAGAACAGTAATGAAGAATTGGAGCATGAAGCTATCGGTATCCTCACAAACATCAGGAGAGATACCAATCAGGCGTGGCATTTTCCAAGGCGACTCTCTAAGCCCACTGTGGTTTTGTTTAGCTTTGAATCCGCTATCCCGTCTTTTGCATGAAAGCAAATACGGGTTCCAAGTTAAGCATGGCATATTGTCGAAATGTACATTGAGCCATTTAATGTACATTGACGACATCAAATTGTATGCCAAAGACGAGAACCAATTTCGCTCCTTGCTGGACATCACCATCCAGTTCAGCAGGGATATCGGCATGCAGTTGGGTTTGGAGAAATGTCGCATAAAAACAATTGTTCGGGGAAAGCACACCGACAACGAAGGATACAGCCAAAATAACATCCGAATTGAGGACATGGATTCGGACGGCGTCTACAAATACCTCGGCATATTGCAAGCAACAACACCTGCTGTGGCAATAATCAAATCTAAGTTGCTGGGGGAATTTGAACGGCGTCTGGATCTTGTCCTTAAAACTGAGCTGTACGGGAAAAATAAAATCATGGCAATCAACACCTTCGCCATTCCCGTCCTTCTATACACTTTCGGTGTGATATAGTGAAGTAATACTGATTTAGAATCTGTCAATAGACAAGTAAGGGTAGTTCTTGCAAACAACAACATGCACAATAGAGCTACCGAAAAATTGAGGATCACTATCCCACGTCATCAGGGAGGAAGGGGGGTACTTGATTTAAAACGTTGCACTACAATCAAGTGCATTCTCTTCGTGAGTTTTTCTATGAGAAACAATCCTCTAGCCAAATACATCAGGCTACCCTCATGGCAGATAATAAATTATCTCCTTTGAACTTGAGAAGCAGAGAATGGGATCCCATGTCGAATGTTACTTCAGTCCAACAGAAGACCGACATGTGGAAAGAGAAACCCATTCACGGAGGTCATACAAAAAATTTGTTGTTGTCAGGCATTGACATCGAAGCCTCCAACAAATGGTTGACTAATGGTGTACTTTTCTATGAGACCGAAGCATTCCTAACTTCAATTCAGGATGCTTCGCTCCCAACAAAAAATTATAAACGATACATTCTTCACGACTCCTCAATCACCAACTGCAGTTGTAGGTTATGCAACTGTGAAGAGAAGACCATCCAGCACATAACATCTGCGTGCAGGATGTTGAACAGTACCGAGTACACCAATCGTCATAACTCCGTCTGCAAGATTCTCCATCAAAACCTTGCGTTGAAGTATTATATAACTTAGTGGCAACCTACCATCCTTACTATAAGTATACTCCGCAGAGAATCTTGGAAAATGACCGGGTCAAACTACTGTGGGATAACACTATTGCCACCGACCACAGTGTTAATCATAACAAACCCGATCTAGTTCTGCTTCTGAAGGAAGAACGAGCGTGCTTTATAATCGATGTAACCGTACCGTTGGACCGGAACACTGTTGAAAAACAGCACGAAAAAATCCGGAACTACGGCCCCTTGGCAGACGATATGAAGCAGACTTGGAGACTACAAAAGATCGCAGTAGTCCCAGTAATAATTTCAGCGACGGGATTAGTCCCGTAGAACTTACATAAAGCGCTGAAAACGCTCGATCTTAGGGCTGGACTATACATGGAGATGCAAAAAGCGGTTATCCTTGCAACCTGTGCTGTAGTCCGAAGAGTCCTGTCCGCTAACAATCTGACCTAATGGGTTTCAGTCTTGATCCGCACTGTCTTCAATATAAGATCCATGTCTCTGTAGTGTAGAACCTCCGCGTCATTGGCTGAAGTGTTTGCGACAATCGGGATGTAGTAATACATTTTCGCATGGTCGCACACACTTTGCGTTAGAACGCATCATCGTGATGCGGGCCTTTGGATGTTACCTTCAGCCCATCCTTAGGTTGGTCGCCCCTCGGTCCGGTTGGGCGGGAAGAGGGTCCGTGGGCTTTTTGAATTATATCCCAGATTATGCTTCAAAAGCTATGTCTACATATTTATAATATTTCAATAACCTCTTTCACATTATGCTTCAAAAGATATCTCACCATGTTTGCAAATGAGGTGTCATTTACCCATCTACTTTGTGTACTTTACCTATTCTTATTTATACGTAATTTGAATCAGAATGAAAAGTATAATTGATTTTGTTAACAAATTTGAATGCGTGCGGAATGGCATATTCAAATATATTTCAGCATTCATTCATCCAGCGTAGCAACTCAGTATTTAAGTCACGCTAGCGAAAAATGAAATGTACTTGCTTACAAATATCGGTAGTTGTTTTATATTTATGTCATATCACTCGTCTTAAGGATTAGTAATTCAATCAAGCCTAAACGCTGTATATCCGACTTATGGACAGATATTTTACGAAAATAAATATATAGATAGTGATATCTATTATATATATTCATATATAAGTTACCATTTCAAGGTCAGCAAAATGTAATAACACGCGCCATCAACCCCGTCAATAGGTCAGAAATTATAACACGCGGTACCTAGTAAGCACAATTCCACCGGATGCACCGGAATGCATTTGCTGGAGCTGCAATATTTACTCAGGTGTAATTATTATTAAGCCAATATTATGTCATTCGTCTTTAGTTGAATTTCGGTATACCGGAAGCTGGGCGTTGCGGGTATAAAGGCTTTATGTTCATCTTATGTGAGAAACTCTCTATGCACGATGTTCCATTCGTACATAGCAAAGAATACAAAGTATTCCTTCATATTTTGCCAAACTTCAAGATACACATATGCACATACATACATATCAACAACATAAATATTGGCTTCATCCTCAATAGATAAACATTGCCTATTTCCGCATGACGATGCATACATATACAGGGTGCGGCAGCATAACTTCCTTTTTTCAAAACTCAATAAAAACTATTGTATGCATCGGAAAATATTTATTTATTTTTTATAATGTAGGTACATGTCTAAAGATTTTATTTACATTGTTTTGAAGATCAAATCTGTTTGGTGACGTCCCCCATTCTCCATACATTGCGTAAACCGATTTCTGGCGTTTGTCATGACTCTTGTTAGCATAGCAGGTGTTATGTTGGCAATTTCTTCTTGGATATTGGTCTTCAAATCTTGTAGGCTTCTTTTACGGTTCACATAAACACGGGATTTCAAAAAACCCCATAGCAAAAAATCACATGGGGACAGATCGGGAGAGCGCGCCGGCCATTTCAAATCGCCTCTAATTGAGATAAGGCGCTCTGGAAAGTGTTCCCTCAAAACAGCCATCGATGCTCCTGAAGTGTGTGCTATTGCACCATCTTGTTGGAACCAAGTGTCCCCCAAAACCAAATTTTCTAGCTGTGGGAAAAAAACTTCTGTAGCATGTTTACATACCGGTCCGAATTCACTGTCACTGTAACCTCATTTTCCTCAAACAACCAGCGACCAATAATTCCAGCTGAGGAAATTGCACACCACACTGTGACTTTGGGTGAATGCAAAGGCTTTTGATGCAATTCTCGAGGGTTGGTGTCAGCCCAATAGCGCATGTTTTGTTTGTTAACCGACCCACACAAATGAAAATGGGCTTCATCGCTAAAAAAACAATAGCACCCTCGAGAAAGACATCAAGAAGAAGCTCACACGCGTTCATCCGAGAATTGAAGTCACGTTCTGAAAGTTCCTGCACTATCGCCATCTTATAGAGATGAAAATGAAGATCATCACGAAGAATTCTTCTCACAGAACGATCGGATAGTCCAAGGGCAGATGCGTGTTTGCGCGCAGAACGCCGTGGCGATCGCAACATTGACGCTCTCACTGCTTCAATGTTCTCAGGTGATCTAACGGGCCGAGGGACTCCAGTTCTTCTTTTTGTCGCACTTGCAGTTTGTCTGAATGTAGTGACCCATGTAACAATTGATTTGCGGTCTGGGACGGGAGCCAACGGGGCTAAATTAAAGCGATTCCGAAATGCACGCTGTGTTGCAATAACCGAACATCCGCTTGAAAAGTAAACCTCAACGGCAAAGGCACGCTCCTCGCTATTCCAACGCATGATGGCGACTGAAGCGTGTCGGGACAAAACTTTACAGTATCCCCTCTTGAACGAGACCACTAGCGCTCCGCTATGACATCAACTAACTGAGTAGCGCGCATTTTAAAAAAGGAAGTTATGTTGCCGCACCCTGTATATATGTGCGCATCTAAATTGATCTAACGCATCCTCTCGCGTTTCCACTTTACTTTGCACTACACTGATATGCTAATAACTAAAACAAGTCGGGAAACCGGAAGTTCGGTGCTTTAAGGATGAAAGGTTTTGTGAATTTCTTTTATAAAGACATTTGAATGTGAATTTGTCCTATTAGTACGTAACACACAATATACGCAATGTGAGAATATTCACTTTCCGATGATATTCACATTCAAAATCTTCAATTCCCAAAGAAGTAACAACTTTGACCTATTATAACTTTGTTAGTGATAGTGCGATTTCCATTCAAAATTGGTAGAATCAAGCTCTATATTATACACTACATTGGTGCTAGGATGAACTTAAGGGAGGTTCTACAGCCAATGACTGAAAATTATAGTAATATACTATTATTAACTTTATTTGAAGGGATATGGGCATGGAAGATATTTCGGAGCCTAGCCACCATATAGCGGCAGCCTCTTGATTTTTTCAGATTTTCCGGTTGAGCAGTTTCTGAGAATGGCCCCGTTAAATAAATGATCACGCTCTACCCCTTGGATTGCTTCCTATATTATCGCCTATGCTGATTCCAAACTTTGTACTTCTGAGATGAAATTAAGAGGGGCTTTCCGAAGGATCTTTCGCGCGGTTAAAAAGTGTTTCTATTATTTTTTTCCTTTCGTAAATTAAGTTTGATTGTTTAAATAAAAGTTCAATTCAAATGACGTCATTATGAATTTCGTGACGATAACTCAAGCCAGAGTAAATTTTGTGTGACAGACGGACAGATAGACATTGAACCGATTTTAGCAAGGTTCCGCTTCACACAAAATCTTAAAAAAACAGTCCTCCGTGCCACACTTTCTGCCCTCCTGCGCACTCTTTATTTCAGAGAGAGGGCGATACAACGATCCTCCAATTTTTCGATAGCATCTTTATAGTACGGCGGCCAAAGGGTAGTATAGGTCCCAGGGCGAAACGTGGATTGGTAGCCACGATGGAGCATAAAATCTGGGAAACACCCGCTGAAGCAACGCCAATAGCTCTACTACCAAACCCTATCCTCACCTCCATGTGGTGATCGCTGGGAGTTCTTTCTTACTGAAAAACTGCAGACGAAGAAGGATGAAGGTCACTCACCCGTGCCTAAAAGGGGACAAAATGTACCAACTAGTCGTCCAGGTTGAAGGTTGGGTAAGGCTATCAACCCTACACGGAAAACCGATGTTACGAAGCCACGGCAGGAGCCTCGTACAGGATGGATTTTACAACAATGAACCCGGGAACGATAACGGATTAACGATTTGCGCATTTTTTCATGGAACGTGTGCTCTCTGTACAGACCGAATGCTGCTGAGCAGCGAGCCGATACCCTGTCCCAATATAAGGCTGATGTAACAACATTGCAAGAGATCCGATGGACACGGACCGGTTTTTATAGAGAAGAACCTCTACACCAACCTCTATCGCAGCCATCCAGTAAATCATGTGCTCGGAGTAGGTTTCTTAGTCAGCCAAAAAAATGAAACCTGCTATTATCGCCTTTGAAAGGCTTTGAGAGGCAAGTTTTAAAATGTAGGCCTCATTAACGTTCACGCCCCTACAGAGGAGATTGCAGAGTCGGAGAAGGATACCTTCTACGAGGCAGGTGAACGGACCCTCGAAGCCTGCCCTAAGTATGATATCAAAATCATACTTGGAGATTTTAACAGTCAAGTAGGCACGGAGCCCGTATTCAGGCGATACGTCGCCTACCATAGCTTACATAGGGATGCTGACTGAACGCCGCCACCTCTCCGCCTTGATGAATGTCAGAACATATAGGGGGGTCAATATAGACTTGCTGGCATAGTGCTCCGAGCTCGAGTTACGACACCACCTACAATCCCCTCTGACAATCAGGTGAGACTGAATACTGAAGTCATTCACAATATAGCCCTCCGCAACACCAATAAGGGCGAAATAGATGCCGCAATAACCGCAGTCAACAGAGATCCCAGAACACCAATAAGGGCGAAATAGATGTTGCAATAACCGCAGTCAACAGAGATCCCAGCCGCAAGAAAAGTCGGAACGAATGCTGCATACCAAGTAATGTTCTCTTCTCTTCTCAAAGAACGCGGGTGCGCGCAGTGACTTATCATGAACTCCGTCGAGCGGAGAAGCCACTTCACAAATGGAAAAACGAAGCCTGGGAGAACCAACAAGTCTGTGAACTAGTACAGGAAGCAACCGCGCCACACGCGCAAGTTTTATCGACAAGTCAGCAGGATCAAGCCTTTCACACCTCGATGCTTATTCTGCCGAGACATAGAGGCAAATCTCATTTCCGATAGAATGGGCATGTTGGAGCGATGAACTTGATGAACTGCTCAATAACCAAAATATCGGCGAGTTGGAGGGCCCCGTCAACTCAAAACGACGGACGAATGCTGCCACCACCAAGCATAGAAGAAACAGTCCGTGCAATTCACCGGCTTAAAAACAATAAGTCGCCAGGAGTCGATGGAATTACAGGCGAATTGGTTAAATAGGGAGGCGACCAATTACACCAGACGGTTCATCAACTGATGCTCAAAGTATGGGACAGCGAATCAATGCTTGACAGTTGGCAACAAGGCATTGTCTGCCTCATACATAGAAAGGGGGATATCACGCAGTGCAGCAATTATAGAGGTATCACGTTGCTGAGTAACATCCATAAGATATTCTCCGCTATCTTCCTAGGCCGGATAGCCCCCATACGCCCAGAACATCATTAGCCCATACCAAGGAGGCTTCATTCCAGGCGAATCAGCAACAGATCAGATTTTCTCTCTGCGGCAAGCGATGGAAAAACTGTTGGAATATGGACATCAGTTGCACCATCTTTTCATCGACTTTAAAGTCGGCTATGATAGCATAGCCAGGGTAAAACTGTACACGGCCATGAGAGAATTCGGTATCCCGACGAAATTAATAAGACTGACTAGGCTGACCCTGACCAATGAGTTAGGCCAGATAAAAGCAGCAGGATCACTCTCAAGATCATTCGACATCAACAACGGTCTACGACAAGGGGATGCGCTATCATGCGTCCTATTTAACCTGGCCCTCGAGAAAGTGATCCGTGATGCCGAGGTAAATGCAAGAGGTACGATCCTCTTCAAGTCCACCCAACTACTGGCTTATGCTGACGATATCGACATCATGGGAAGAACCACCCGAGATGTACAAACTGCCTTCATCCAGATCGAGCAGGCGGCGCGAGATCTTGGGCTGCACATCAATGAAGGCAAGACGAATTATATGGCGGCAACGTCAGCGCCAAAACCAAAGGAACGAACAACATCGAATCGCACTGGTCAAACGAAAACAATGAAGATAGGAGACTACAACTTTGAGACCGTTGATAATTTACAACCGATAACAGCTATGACGATGAAATCCGCACAAGGTTATTGGCAGCCAACAGAGACTATTTCAGCTTACAAAAACTGTTTCGCTCGAAACATTTCACCATAGGGTCGAAGCTCTTACTGTACAAGACAATGGTCTTGCCAGAAGAATTGCGAACTCTTGGCCGCGTTCGAGAGAAGAATCCTCCGAAGAATTTTTGGCCACCTACATGAGGATGGACGATGAGCGATACCATGACCGTCAGGTTGTGGATAAAATCCGGCTCAATAGGTTACAGTGGGCGGATCACTTAATCCGTATGGATGAGGATGATTCCACCCGGAAAGTCTACAAGGGCAATATCTATAGCAGAAAAAGAAGACGAGGCAGACCCTGCCTGGCGATGGCGTAGCACAGGACGCCAGACAGCTTTAGGGATATCGAATTGATGGAACCCGGCGCAAAACCGGGAGGTCTGGAGTTCCTTATTAAGGCAGGCCTAGGCCGAATACCGGTTGTTGCGCCGTTTATGATGATGATGATAGGAGGCAATGTGGTCAGCATTGCGCTCGCCCGAGATTATTAGCCTTATTTGACTCAGGTACTCAGCTGAGTGGGCTGGCAATCGACGTCAAATTACGATAGAAATTGCACTGCCACCAGTGAAATTTGAACCGCGACCTTCCGTGTGACAGTTTTATGCTCTAACCCCCCTTAAGCTCAACACAAAGTGGCACTACTTGCTATATGTAAGACCACACGTTCGGGTGTGACAGACAGATATCGAGTCGATACTACACCCAGCGAAATAATTATATGTGCAAACAATTATTTTGAAATTGATAACAAAAGTGGTTTTATTTGATTTTGTTTATATTTTTATTGAAACAGGTTTAATATAAGAATACAAAAAATAGATTGCCCTTTTTATTCTGTTGGCTCTTTTAGTCAATATAAAGTGAAAAAATTAAGCTCCGAAGGAAATATTTATATGTGCAAAAGTAAATTAGATTATAAAAAAAATAAGAAAGATAAGCTATAAAAACAAGAATTGATATTTTAGTATTTAGTATGGTCTCCATTATTATAAACCACTTGACTTAATCTAAATGGCATAGAATCGTCGATTTTGGCCCATTCTTCCTTGATAGCTTCTTTGAGGTCCTTGAGGGTGTCAAATTGGCGGTCATTTTTATAGACTTGCTGAGAAAGAATACTCCACAAATTCTCCACTGGATTTAAGTCTGGACTGACAGCAGGCCACTCCAATAAAGGCACATTTTTGGAAGCAAAGAATTGCTTTGTAAACTTAGCAGAATGTATTGAAGCGTTGTCCTGCTGAAAAGTCCAGGACTCACCATAAATATCTTCAGCAAAGTCTAACAATACATCGTTAAGGAGTTCCACGTACATCTGCGCGTTGACTTTATGCGAAATAAAGCAAATTGGTGTCTTTCCATGGTACCCGAAACCTGCCCATACCATCGCTGAAATTGCGAGAGTAGCGCGTCTGTCGTGGTTGTCTGGAATCTCGCCAATACTTTTGGGAACCATCTGGTCCATCCAGATTAAACTTTTTCTCATCGCTGAAGATGACATTTCGCCACTCTTCGTGCCAAAATTTATATTTTTCAGCGAACTGGAGACGTGCCTTCCTATGGTGAGGGAAGAGTCTGGGTTTGGCACTGCGGTTTTCATATCGAATGTTACTGCTTTCATGTAAAATTTGTTGAATACGACGCCTAGTCACTTGCAGATCCAGTTCTGCTTTAATTTGTCCAGCACTCATGTTTTTGAACACAGCTAGGCGACCGATTTCCCGTTTGGTCCTATCACAAACCATGGGTTTTCTTCCACTTCGCTTGATTTTGGCATAATTTTCAGAGTCGTCCAGAAAGTTTCTAATCGTATTCCGATGGCGATTAACTCTTGCAGCAATTTCCCCAATTTTCATACCAGATTCATGAAGACCAATTACGATCCCACGCTCATTTTCCGTCAGAGTGGTTCCACGTGGCATAGTGCTTTAAAAAAAAAATTTCTGTTCGAAAAATAACTATTTTAATCTATAAATATAAATTTACCTTCTTCTTGAATTTCCTTACTGATTAAAATACTCACAAAACGTAATTACTTTCACACTGCGCGCTTCAAAACACTATCGCTATTGAAATGCACATATAAATATTTTCTTCAACAGACAGACGCCGCCGCAAGTTTTTGTTAAATAACGGTACCGCAACAGAGCGAAAATGAAAAAAAACCGATTGTGTTAAGAAACTACACACATACACGAAGTTATCTGCGTACTCAATGAATAATAACAATTATTATAAAAAGAAATCATACCAAATATATTTTTGCACATATAATTCTTTCGCTGGGTGTAATAAGGTTTTGTTTCATTAAGTTGTAATGCTCACATTTCAGAGGTTTATTTAACCTAGAGCGAAATCATCAACGACAGTCCACAACTTCGCACTTGAAGTGCGTAACCTCGTTACTATCGCCTGTTATTGCCCAATACACGGAGCCGGA
Organism: Hermetia illucens; assembly: GCF_905115235.1. NCBI lineage: Eukaryota > Metazoa > Arthropoda > Insecta > Diptera > Stratiomyidae > Hermetia > Hermetia illucens. The sequence goes on along the minus strand of NC_051855.1, from coordinate 96,819 downwards.
AACTGAAACTTTAATTAATAATTATTGAAAATTACAGAAAATACAGAATTTAGTATGACAAATATAAGAAATGTGAAAAGCTTATAAACTTCAAATATCAGAACAGGAATAAGTTTAGGAAATTTATACACATATTTCATTAACGCGCAAATGTAACGGAATATTTAAAAATCATCTGTCATAATGTAAAACTAAACAACTTTAACTAGAGAACTGCAACTATCATGATATCTAAACACAGTCACAATTATCTAAACACAGTCGGCAAGAGGGTACATTTATGTATTAATATGATATAATCACAGTAAAGTAAAAATTTATCATATGGAAACGGAAAATAAAGATGGATTGAAATTTATTGAAACACGGTGACGGTGTTGGCGCCGCCTTGCTCTTATCATAAGAGCAGTCCACTCAGAGGACGATCGTTTGAAATAATAGAGCCGTGTTTCATCCAGTATCAAATATGGACGTATAAATTTGGGTTTTTTATGGAGGAAGAGTGTCAAACATTGCCCAGAATCGTCAATTCGTTATTGTTTTTGGTCGGCTCACGCAGCACCCACTTTTCGCATACCCAAACAGTCATGCACGATATGTCCGACACGTTTCTTTGATATCTTGAGACCCTCAACTATCTCGATGAACTTCACTTTTCGGTCATCCAAAATTATTTTGTAGACTTTTTTGGTGTTTACATCGGTAACAGCCTCTTTAGGGCGTTCACTGCGTGCGTCGTACTCGGTGCAGGTTTTGCCTCTTTTAAACTTAGCAAATTACTTCTCAACGGTTACTTTTCCAGATGCAAAGTCTGAATAATGTTTATCAAACCAAGCCTTGGTTTCAACAGTATGTTTTTTGCCAAAAAGCAATGCTTTATTAACACATCCACTTTCTTCAAACTAACAAAAGTTGCTTCACTCAAAATGCTCTATCCCACAAAGTAATAGTCCGACAGCTATCAAATCTAAAGGTTATTGTTAACAATGATATTTAGTGGATGGGTCTGGATTTAATACTAGTATGGCGAGTATCGGTAGATATATCAGAATGCAGAATGCATGTAAAAATTTAAAAGCCAAACTCGTGTTCTTTATATTTTACGAGCGTAGAGCTGAGCGATTATCGAGTACACACTCTCGCTCGAGCGCCCAGGAGATAGTTGCTTTGTGTCCTTACGTAATCTTGTAGCGTTATGTTAATAGCATATTTATGGATACTTGGTGTCAATCTCGTCTACGAGTGCAACTTGTTTGTAACTGTATTTCGTTTGTAATTACGATTGAGAAATCCTTTCTTATCCTTTCTTATAAGGTGACTTTCCAAACAATCTTTTTCAAAGGCGTTTCCCCAAGATGACTTTTTTGGGGGCATATGTTTAAGGATGCTTTTTAAAGTTTTGTGTGGAACAAAAGTTTATTAGAATCGATTCCATGTCTGTCTGTCTGTCTGCTGCACCGATTTATTCGGAAACAGCTGAACTGATTGCCCCGAAATTTGATGAGAATTTTGTGTTTAGCTTAAGGGAGGCCTCCCTTAAGGGGGTATGTGAAAGGAGAATGCAATTTTTTTTTCAGTGAGAGCTCGGAAACTTGGTGCGAATTTTGTGTTTAGCTTAAGGGAGGCCTCCCTTAAGGGGTATGTAAAAGGGGAACGCAATTTTTTTTTTAATGAGAGCTCAAAATATAACCCTCAAAAGGTGTAAAAGGTCTCTTTGTCAGAACCTATACAACCGAAAAATCTGAAAAAAATCACAGTGGTGTACCTAAAAGAAGGAATATTTAAGGTTTTGGCTGTAGATAAACGGAAAAATGCGCGCTCACATAAGATGAGCACAAAACCTTTGTACCCGAAGCACCAGCTTCCGTTATTCCGACTTCTTTTACATTATTTGTAAAAGAAGTATAACCCAAGCACGGTCAGACTATTTACCGGACCTGGCCCAAACCGCTGCCCTGAACCCAGCCAGACCTTGTCAAATAGTTTTTCTCCTTGGAACCCAGGATATCGATTTGGACCCAGTCCACTAATTCCAGATATACCTGTATTAAGTGGGAATATTAGTTAATACGAGTTATTTAAAAGCCTTTTTAATTCCGTATACGATGGCTCTGAAATCGAGGACAATTACCATCAAGGATGGGCCCTCCTCGACCGAAGGTACAGTAATCGTCGAGCCTTAATAGAAAAGGAAATTCAGGCGGTAGTTGACTTACAAAAATACGCTACGCAGTTCAGAACCTATGGAAAGCAGGATTCAATGCAGATATTCCGTTCATTCCATTCGTCCTGACCAGGAAAATGGATATAACAACGTTGAGGGAGTTTAACTTAACGTTGCGAGATCTAAATATGCCAGTTACGATAAATGACATCGACCAATTTTTAGAAAGTAGTTATGTGGTCATGTAACCCGGTTGGGATGGTCTAAGTGGGATAACCAAGATAGAATATCTTGGCAATAAGAAAAAAATTCACAAGAGATAACCTACTCATACATGCATTTACTGTGCCTCCCACAAATGCATTAGGGGGAAGCGTGCAACAAACGCGAGAATCTCCAATACGAAATATGGAAAAGACAACATCTGACTGTCATGCGTCCATGTAAAGGGGATAGTTCGTCTTCTGCTGTTCATCATGCCGAAATTCACCTCAGTGTACGTCACTATCAATGAATGGGCACGGTATTTAAGAGCTTTTGGTTACATGCCTCTAAGTAGATATGCCTCTAATCGCAGAGATGACGAGACTTGTCAGTACCTATTCGTAAAGGGTCATTACCAAACGAATGATAGCCGGTACGTGGTACCAACCGCATGGCGAAAAGATAATATCGTGCAGTACTATCTCAGTCAGGAGAAAAAGTGACTGAAGAACAAAACCACCAAAGACAAATCGGACGAGTTTATGAATATTTGAATTTGGGTCGTATTTAAGCGTGGTTCGCTGGGAGACCACTTCGACAAAATTGCGGAATGTCTTCAATGCTTTAAGTCAGAAATCAAATGTGTGCAGAGGTTCTGAAATATATTGACGAAAGTCACTGAATTATTTCGAATGTCGAGGTTGATAAGGCGAATAGAAATTCAGAGATTGTGGCAAGAAGGTTACGACTAGGATGACACTATTAAAGACCCATTTCGGAGTCAATTAGAAAAGGTTTTTTCTCCCTAGAATACGTGAATGAAATCTGGATTACTTGGTGGAATGGGTACGAATGAAGAGATGGAGCTAATAAGCTTCAGCGGTGTATCCGGTGGCGGTCACCCCGCCGGGAGGCATCGTACGGTTGATTGCAGTCAGAGCGCGGGTCGCGTCTTTAAAGACACGGGCAAGTATGAGTTTCAAAGCATGCACGATCCCGAGACTCGAGTTGGAAAGTGTAGTGTTTCTAACGGAGCTGTTCAGAGATATGCGTAAAATTCTAGCAACTAGGTTCGTAAAGCTCAAGTATACAGACTCCGAGGTAAACCTCTGCTGGATTCGAAGTCGGAAGGATATCGACAACAAGTTGATTCAGCGACGTATCTTTCACCCACAAATAATCACCACGTTAGGTCAAGCCATAACTCTGTAGATTGTGTATCTAGGAGCATGTCTCCCCAGAAATTTGTAGCCCTTGAGTTGTGGTTTCATGGACTACAATTCTTGTAGGGAGATCTCAACAATTAATGGATTGGTGTTCGATCACGCGATGAGAGAATGAAACCTATATCGGCCGTGTTAGTTTCCATCTATGAGTGATATTCAAAGGGGCAGGTTGACAAAATACCAATCACTTGTAATGACACTCAGTTAGAAATTCGGTTTCCTGTCACTCTCGTAAAACTCCACTATTGTGTCATGGGCGAGGTCCCTTTCCGAATTAAAGAGATTCCACTAGCCGTCACAGTAAACTGAATAAATCTGTCACCCCTCGGATTAATCTTCCACAAATCGAGTTGAGTCTCCACCGAGGACATTAAAACGAGGACTTAAGGGAGTAATTGATGACGATAATGTGCTCGAACAGTATATTTCCCGCGGTTGCGCCGGGGTAGGGTTATTGATAGCAACCGTCATCGTAGGAATCTGATTATGGTTAAGCAGTAAGACGCGAAAGGGGAATGACGATCAACCTACCTTTATAAACCATCTATCAACAGAGGATCGGCATCCACGGAGATGGGGTCAAACATCGACAAATCCTATAGGTACCGCGTCACTCGCGAATTCTTCAGTCTAGGATTTTTGTATATATATTCCCATGTAAATAAAGCCCCTTAGTTGGAACTAAAATTAAAATTGTAATTAATATTCACTAACCCCCGTGGAATTCATGTAAATACAATATATTGTAAATGACTAACCCAAATTAACAACAGACCGACGGCTGGAAATCCCTGCCAAGACCTACTATTACAATCTCTCTGTCACAGGCATTTTTCTCGGAAGCGGTTATAGCGACTGACACCAAATTTGGTGGAAATTTGGGAACTGTGAACGATCACGTATACAGTGAGTTACATCATTCAACATCGAATTTAAGAGGGTTCCCGTGCATGCAAAAGGGAGTGAAATTTTTCTTTACCAAATATGGTCATATGGGGTATCAAATGAAAGGTCTCGTTAGTACTTTCCGAAGCATTTGACATTTATTGGAAAGCTTGGGTTTGAAAGTGATCATTTCTTTCATTCTCAAAAATTACCCAACCCAAAAATCTGAAAAAGTCAAGAAGCTGCCATTATATGGCGCCTAGCTTCCGAAATACCCTGCATGTGGATATCTGTTTAAAGAAAGTTATGAGTTTTAGTAAGTGACGGTACAACCCCCTTTAAGTTCATCCTTGAATCACGAAATTTGGCGACAATGTGCGCCATAACATAGAACAGGTGGAAATCGTACTAACTAACAAAGTTACAGTAGGTAAGATATTCTCACATTATATTAACATTATTAATATATGCATATATTACATGCTAGGTATTAATGGCACAAAGGTGCACTCGAATGTTTTTGTAAAAGGAATACACAAAGCCTTTTGTACCTAAAACGTCTAGCTTCCAGTTTCTCGAATTGTTTCTGATTCGGGTCATTTTAGCCCCACGTCACCAATTACGTAGCTACAAATATCGACACCAATTAAGGGCTATATATACTATTCGAATATTCTATGATAATACTGAAAATTACGCAAACTAATAAGCACTAAAACTGGAATATATATATATATACCTGATGTACCAGGTTAATCTTGGTGTACCAGGTTAATGCCGACCTAAGTGGCATACGCAGAACCGCATGCGCGCGTCATGGGTTACGGATAATGACATGGCCTACAGGGTCAGCTACGAATATAGCAAGTTAGTCTTGGACATAAGTAGCCGCGGACAAGCAGAACGTTCCCATTTGTGTTCGCCTTCCCTCATCTATTCTTCCTTCTCAGGGGGAGTAAACTTCCTTAACAAATTCGTAATCCGGGGTGAAGGGATCGACGCGCCTATCGGATGAATTCTTCTACAAAAAGTGGCGTTACACTGTATTTCAGTGGCTCCCCTCCAAATATCTTCCCTACCTTTGGAGGTAATCATGGGACACTGCTTCCCCCGCTACTCGCGGGAAGAAATTGAGGATAACAATATTTAAATTCTTCACCCTTGGATGTTTTGGTGGTTATGCCGTCAACCACCAGGGACAGAAGACCTAGGCGTCGTATTGTTTGGACAAATCAACTCTATGAATTTATCGTCCGCACCTATTACCGTGTCACGAATTTGGAACTCTATTCCATTAGGGTACAGACACCGACTCCGCGATGCGGTTATAACCCGTTTTCCGCAATAAGTCATGTTCCGGAACAGAAAGTCGTCAACCAGTACCGGGTAATAGTGAATAATAAAGGAGATGCCCTATCAACTAGGCAATAAATCTTCCAAGAGGTTTCACTTGAGCTCGGTCTGGAGTCATCAACTTACCGGACTAGTCAAAGAAGCAACACAAGTACTCCACCTGTATGGCATTCCACGAACCCAGTAGTCAGGAGAAGCTTAATGACTGGGGAAGTCGACCCAATTACTAATGAGGCTTTGACCGCATTCCAGTGCAATTACTGCGACAGAGGTTCACAGCCTGGTCTACGTTGCAGCTGCCACGATTATTCGTCTCCATATTCAACATCTTAGAGCGAATAACAGAGGTTTGCACAAGAGGACTTTACCGTTCTAGGTATGTCGGCTCAATAAAAGGGCCGAAAATTTGAAAAGCAAGCACTTCCTGGAAATCCATCAAGAGTGCACCAGATGCGTTGCAAACATCATTGGAAACTACCATCTCTCCAATGATGTGCCAATCGAAGAAATCCCCGAGGTGCTGAGACAGAAACTTGCGGTATGTTCCAATCGCATCCGTAGGTATCAAAAGAGTTTTCAGCAAAGGACAGACAATACCTTGTTCTTCCAAAACCAACGGGGAATTTATAAAAATTTCACAAACTCAAGTCGGAAAGTAACTTCGCTCTGGATCAGGCAGAAGACTTGTGGAGAAGTGTTTGGAGCGAATCCAGCCGCTGCAATTTAGAAGCAGCGTGGCTCCCACACCTTATAAGTTCATGCGAAGTCCTCCCGGAATTGACATTAGTGAAGCTGACGTTGAAACTGCCCTTGAAAAGGCGTCGGGAGTAGATAAAATCCAAAACTTCTGGCTGAAGCGGTTCAAGAGCACTCATAGTGTATTGGCAAATCATTTTAGTCAGATGATTGCCGATCCTAAATTAGTTCCACAATTTTTCACCGAGGGGATAACTTTTTTCATCCCCAAGGAACAGGGTGCCTCTTGCCCTTCAAAATGTCGACCAATTAGTTCTCTTCCTACCAAGGTCTTCACTTCAGTTCTGTTCCCAAACATCTCAAAACATCTTGATGTTCATAGCTGAGGAGCAAAAAGGATACGCAAAAGGCTTCCGACGCTGTAAAGAACACCTTATAATCGATACGGTCGCTGCAAAGCAAGCTGTGCACCAAAAACGAAATATGTCCACAGCCTACACTGATTATAAATCAGCCTTTGACTCCATATCGCATTTGTGGTCACTACAAGTGTTACACTTGTACAAAATCAATCCGGATATAGTTCTTCTCCTCAGAACAGTGATGAAGAATTAAAGCACGAAGCTATCGGTATCCTCACAAACATCAGGAACATCAGGAGAGCTACCAATCAGGCGAGGCATCTTCCAAGGCGACTTTCTAAGCCCGCTGTGGTTTTGTTTGGCTTTGAATCCATTATCCCATCTTCTACAAGAAAGCAAATACGGGTTCCACTTCAAGGATGACATATTGTCTAAATGTACATCAAGCCCTTTAATGTATATTGATTACATCAAATTGTATGACAAAAACCAAAACCAAATTCGCTCCTTGCTGGATATCACGATCCAGTTAAGCAGGGATATCGGCATGCAATTGGGATTGGAGAAATAGCGCAGAGGCATAATTGTTCGGGGAAAACACACCGACAACGAAGGATACAGCCAAAATAACATCCGAATTGAGGGTATGGATTCCGACGACTTCTACAAATACCTCGGCATATTGCAAACAACAACTGAAGTGGCAATAATTAAATCAAAGTTGCTGGGCGAATTTGAACGGGATCTGGATCTTCTCCTGAAAACTGAGCTGGCAAAAATAAAATCATGGCAATCAACACCTTCGCCATACCCGTCCTTCCATATACTTTCGGTGTGATACAGAATCTGTCAATAGACAGGTAAGGGTAGTTCTTGCAAACAACAACATGCAGAATAGAGCTGCCGAAAAATTGTGTATGGCTCTCCCACGTCATCAGAGAGGAATCCGTTCCTTCCTTCTTGATTTGAAAACGTTGCACTATAATCAAGTGCATTCTCTTCTAGAGTTTTTCTTCGAGAAACAAACCTTTAGGAAATACATCAGGCTACCGTCATGACAGATAATAAATTATCCCCTTTGAACTTGAAAAGCAGAAAATGGGATCCCATGTCAAATGTTACTTCAGTCCAACAGAAGATCGACATGTGGAAAGAGAAACCCATTCACGTAGGTCATATAAAAAATTTGTTGCTGTCAGGCATTGACATCGAAGCCTCGAACAAATGGTTGACAAAAGGTGTACTTTTCTATGAGACCGAAACGTTCCTAATTTCAATTCAGGATGCTTCGCTCCCAACAAAAAGTTATCAACGTTACATCCTTCATGACTCCTCAATCACCAACTCCAGTTGTAGGTTATGCAACTGTGAAGAGAAGACCATCCAGCACATAACATCTGCGTGTAGGATGTTGAGCAGTACCGAGTCCATCAGCCGTCATAACTCCGTCTCCAAGATTCTCCATCAAAACCTTACGTTGAAGTATAACCTTACGTTAGCATAACACCAAAAAAAGTGTACGGGTAGCTGAGTGGTTAGAGCACAAGGCTGTCATACGGAAGGTCGCGGTTCAAATCTCGCTGGCGGTAGTGGGAATTGTATCGTGATTTGACGTCGGATAGCAGTCGACTCAGCTGTGAATGAGTACCTGAGTCAAATCAGGGTAATAATCTCGGGCGAGCGCAATGCTGACCACATTGCCTCCTAGTGTACCATTACGGTCTTGAATGAAGTGCTCTAACACACTTGAAGGCCCTGATCCAATATGGATTGTTGCGCCAACGATTATTATTATTATTATAACTTAATAGCAACCAACCATCCTTATTATAAGTATACTCCGTAGAGTATCTTGGAAAATGATCGGATCAAACTACTGTGGGATCACACTATTGCCACCGACCACAATGTTATTTACAACAGACTCGATCCAGTTCTGCTTCTGAAGTAAAAACCATCGTGCTTCATAATCGATGTAGCCGTACCGTTGAACCAGAACACTGTTGAAAAACAGCGCAGAAAAATTGGTAATTTTAACGACGGAATTAGTCCCGCAAAATTTGCATAAATCGCTGAAACCGCTCGATCTTAGGGCTGGACTATATATAGATATGCAAAAGCGGTTATCCTTGCAACTTGTGCTATAGTCCAAAGAGTCCTGTCCGCTAACGATCTGACCTAGTGGCCTCAGTCTTAATTCATACTGTCTCCCCTTTAAGATCCATGTCTCTGTAGTATAGAACCACCGCGTCATTGCTTGAAGTGTTTGCGACAATCGGGATATAGCAGTACATTTTCGCATGTTTGCATACACTTTGCGTTAAAACGGTCCGGTTGGCGGGAGAAGGGTCCGTGGGCTATTTGAACTATATCGTAAAGCAAAAAATAGACCTTCGGCAGAAAGTAAGTTAGAGATAAGTCTCGTTATGTATCGTGGCAACCGACCTTCAGCTTCACCGGATGATAATCATTATTCAGTAATTCGAAGTAGCTCGACGACCTACTAAGAGTGAGACCGATGGAAGTGGCTAAGTGCTAAATGCGGAAGCCGCGATTGTTCTCGACTTGCCACAAAGAAAAAACAGAAGAAAACAAGTCGGGAAACCGGAAGCTAGACGCTTCAGGTATGAAAGGTTTTGTGTATTTCTTTTATAAAGAGATTTGGGTGTGCATTTGTCCCATTAGCATGTAGCACGTAAAATATGCATATATTATGTGAAAATAGCCACCTTCAAGTGATATTGACATTCATAGTCTCGAATTTGCAGAGAAGCGACAGCTTTGACCTAGTATTACTTTGTTAGTAATAGTGCGATTTTCACCAAATTTGGCAAGATCATGCTCTATGCTGTAGCCTATACTGTTGCAAAATTTTGTGATTCTAGGGTGAACTTAAGGGGGGTTTTCCTGTCAATTACTAAAAATTATAGTAATGTACTATTATTAACTTTATTTGAACAGGTATCGGTATGAAGAGTATTTCGGAGCCTAGGCACCATATAGTGACAGCCCCCTGATTTTTTTCAGATTTTTGGGTTGGGTAGTTTCTGAGAATGGGTTCATTAAAAAAATGACCACTTTCAACCCGCACCCACCACCTTTTCAACAAATGTCAAAACTAATACTGCCTTCGAAAAGTACTAATCGAGACCTTTAATTTGATACCCCACATGACTATATTTGATGAAAAAAAAAATTACACCCTCCCTTTGCATGTATGGGGACCCCCCCCCCCCCCCTTAAATTCGTCGTAAAAGGATGTAACTCACTATATCGCGTTCACAGTTCCCATCTTTCTACCAAATTTGGTGCCAATCGCTACAACCGTCTCCGAGAAAAATGCGTGTGACGGACAGACAGACGGACAGACAGTAAACCGATTTTAATAAGGTTTTGTTTTACAAACAAAACCTTAAAAACAGAACATTTTCATCTTGTTTTATAAACACGGGGTCAACGCGTAAGTATATTGAAGAGTCAGAGTACACTTCAAAGAGTAGTGTTCTGTAAGATTCCGCATGGGAAGAAAGTGTTGCACTAGACGCGCAGCGACTCTCCACTTTACTTGCAAGAAAGGAAAATAAATTAACGAAAATTCAGTAGTGAGTATTAAGATTAATGGTTGAGTAAAGGCAATTGTGAGCCTACTAAGGAGGGAGATGCAAAGCATGTGATAGAAGTAAGTATTTTTTAACCTTTGCAGGAACAGAACCACCCCGTCGTTCCCGAGCTAAATTTCGGTAGCCCAAAACCAACGTAACCGCAGTCATCGATACGGAGTCCAGGTCCTATTGCGCGGCAGTGCCCAAGCAGAATAGGCCCTGGACGAGTCTTTCAATTCTTATTCATCAAACTGTCCGTTATGTCTTTTTCTCGTTGAAAATGACTTTCTCTGTTATTTTGTACAATTATGTACGTTTTCAATGTTTTGTGTGAAATAAAACCTTATTAGAATCGATTCGATGTCTGTCTGTCTGTCGGGGTCACACCCGATTTATTTGGAAACGGCCACGAAAATTGTGTGATCTGTTGTTGCCTTTACATACAGCACGTGAACGGAGAGTGCAACATTTTTAAGGTTTTGTTTGCAAAACAAAACCTTATTAAAATCAATTCAATGCCTGTCTGTTGGTCTGTTTGTCTGTCACAGGCACTTTTCTCAGAAACGGCTATACTGATTGGCAAGAAATTTGGTGAGAAGGTGGGACCTATGGACCCCCGAGATGTAGTGATTGATATCCTCCAGTTATAAAAGTTGGTAGTATTATAAAATATAATATAAAGCATATTATCTCCAAGTTTGATCAAAATCATACTATCCCATTTGTACGTAGCCCGTTAAGAATATGTATTTAGCATGTCAGATTTAGTACTTCGGGTTGTAAATTTACACGGTAAAGACAACTTTGAGCTACTGTAACTTTGTCAGTAATAGTATGATTTTGATCAAACTTTGAGATAATATGCTTCATATTATATTTTATACTACTACGAACTTTTATAAATCTGAGGTAACCTTAAGGGGGGTTTTACACAATTTTCCCAAAAATATGGTAATATACTATTATTAACTTAATTTGAAAAGATATCGATATGGAGAGTGGATGGTATCATATTCTAGGTTGGTGATATTGAGCGTGAAGGCCGCGATTTTGACCTGCTGATGTTTTATATGATAGCCCCCACCTCTTGCCGCTACATCTCGGTAGCGAAATAAGCTACTGTCCCTGCTTCTTAACTTCACAATGCTGCCCCCCTGGACTCTCTCTACGCGTTTGATATTGTATATCCCTGTTAGATCTTGACTGATATCCGCAACTTGCAACTCGTTTGCGGTCTTGAGTTCGTCACAATGATCGCGAATTTCACCCTCTGCTGCCACTCACAGATTCTTCGGTATTTTTCCAACCGCTGCGACATGAGTTCCAGGTCCCAAGTGACGTTTACTGAGGGGCAAAGGCATATTTCAGATCGTTGGCTACCTTAGTCTCTAGTACTGGAGATCTACCGGCTAGGGGTTCACCTCTGCAGGTAGAAGACACTGACATAATCGCTACCTGTACCATTATTCCTTGCTTCTGTTTAGCTTTCTCTCCTCTACTAGTAGGAGAGGAACGGGCTGATGAACGGCTCGATGAATGTTGTCGCTGCCAGCAGTTTTAAGCCTAGCTTGCCCCGATCTCCAGTTTAACGTCCCGTAAAAAAATCCCCTCATTAGCACCAACTCTCTCAGTTAACTGCTCTCCAGGATTCTCGCATCTGTATCGCTTTTGAAGATAGCTACTCTCTTTCAAATGTCGTCCAAAAATATCTCTATAACATTTGAATCAGTAACCATCTTTTGTTCGCTCATCCCGCAACACATTATCCCATGGAGGTGATAAGATCAGGACCATATCTACCTCAATCTCGGATGATAACTTATGCGAATTATCTTTCAACACCTTCGAAGCTCCCACTAAGCTTATTCCATTATCGGAGCGAACTATACCCAGCTGCCTTCTTCAGTTGATAAATCTCTGAAAGACAGCGAGGAAGGCGTTCGCGCTCAGATCCACACATATCTCTAAATGTAATGTCTTAGTAGACATAGAACTGCATGTAAATGCAGTAAGTCGTATTTTGTATTCGCTCTCTTCAACAATTTCTTCAAAAGTTTCTGCTTTGTTAAAGTGTAGATCTGCAAGCTCTAATGACCAAATTGGACTAAGATCATTCACAAAAATTATATCCTCGGGCAGCGTTAAAGTCAGTTTTGACATAAAAGTTCCAACGAGAAAATTGAGCCTTGAGAGGAACTTTGAAGTGAATTGGATTGTTCCTTTTGAACATTTTGTGTGAAATCAAACCTTATTAAGATAGAGTCGGTGTCTGTCTTGTCACATGCGATTCATTCGGAAACGGCTATACCGATTGACACGAACTTCGGTGAGAATGTGTGGTTTGTGAATCCCTTGACAAGTAGCAAGTGGCGCCTTTTTCCGTTGAGTTTAAGGGCGGGGGAGGGAGAGGGGGGCTCCCTATAGATTAGAAATTTTTGAATCGTGTAATGTAGAGGAATGGGGGTTGGAAATATGACTACCAAAAAGTGTAACAGGTTTCGTTCTCAGAACCTATCCAACGGAAAAATCTAGATAATAATAGTATATTACCATGTTTTAGAAACTTAGCCGGAAACTCGTTTTGAGTTCATGCTAAAAGTACAAAATTTGGCAGGAATAAGAAATAACATAAGACATATTATAATTTCGGGAAGTTTGAAGGAAATCCATCTATTATTAACATAGTTATAGTAGGTGAAACTTTTACATTTTATGTGAATTTCCTGCATTCTAAAACTTGTATGAAGTCATCATAACATATCGATTACAACAAATTGAACCTATATGAATGGGGGGGTCGCATGAAAACATTTCGTTTTAAGATTTTATTTATTTATATATCAATCAATTACTCGAAATAGATATATGTGTTTATATGTACATATAAGCTAATGAAGCTTTGGGGTAGTGCCTAATTCAGGTAGATAAATTGGTACATTAAACCAGCGGTATTCAATATAAGTATGTACGTACTGTATATGGCACATATATGCTTTTGTGCACGAAGTAAATCGGAAATATGTGTACGATCAATTTGTATACGTATAAGTATATTATTTGGTAATAGGCAATGTTTAAGTTGAAAAAAGAGAACTAGGTTTTTTTTCCTTATCCTGTAAATATTTTCATTTTTTCCCCGCATACGATCGTTTCGTAGACCACGTGCCTCCTTCCTCAGTTCTCTCCTCTAGTTCTCTTTTTTCAAGTTATATACCAACTGTAAAAAAAAAACATGGACACTAATTTCAACTTAGGCAATGTTTGTTCACGGTGGCCATAATATTTACGTCTGTAACATGTACGTACGTTTTATAGTTTAAAAAAAAAATATGAAGGAATATTTCGCGTTTTTAGACATACAGTATGTCAAGAAAATCTTTGCAAAGAAAAAACAGTTATATAGATTTCACTTCGATATAAAATAAAATGAATAAATGGTAAAATTCTTGAAGTTTAAAAAAGGGAAATTGTTGGTTAGTTTGGCAATCACCTACTTACACAATAAACACATATACTTCATTTCAAAAGGCAATGTAAATACGCCAAAAGTAATCGTGATCACATTTTCCACTGTCAAAAAATTCTTTGCAAAACACACTGTAATACGTACACGCATGCATATAGCGACAGAATTCTCTAGAATTCTAGATGGTACTATTCGGTATCGCATTGATATGTTTATGTTGCTGCATTCAAAGTGAAATCCGTTTGCAATCGGTTGGATTTTGTTTGATTGTTCATTGAAAATTTTTTAAAGTCAAAATGCCTGGAAGCAGAACCCTCGACAATATTATTCAGTTAGTGTATTTTCATTATTGTAAAGGAAAAACTGCAAAGGAGCTTGCGGAAATGTTTTCAGATAAATTGAGAACCGTTTACAATATAATAAATCGCGCTGAAAAAGAAGATAGGATACATTTACGTTGCTCACAAGGAAGGCCGAATAAGCTTACTCCTAGAGAGGTAAGAAAAATCATAAGAAAAATCGATGAAAATCCCTACACTTCCACAAGATCTTTGGCTGTTGAACTAGAAAAGGATTGTGGAGTTCAAATCACACATGAAACAGTGAGAAAAGTACTCTTAGAACATAAATATTCTTCGAGAGTAGCCAGGAAAAAACCGCTGTTATCAACATTTAATATAAATAAAAGATTTTCATTTGCAAAAGAACATGTTTTATACCCCATCGAATACTGGGATGACGGTATTTTTTGCGACGAGACTAAAATTATGCTCTATTACAATGAGGGCCCAAATAGAGTCTGGAGGAAGCCTCTTGAAGCTTTATGTTATAAAAATATTATACCAACAGTAAAATTCGGGAAATTGTCGGTCACGGTTTGGGGATGCATTTCATCAAAAGGAGTAGGCATATTAAGATTTATTGACGAAGCAATGGATAAAGAGTATTATTTAGATATTCTGAAAACAGAATTGGTTCAAAGTGCCACAAAATTTGGTTTTATCGATCCTAGTAATCGTAATAAATTAAATTTCAAACTATACCAAGACAACGACCCTAAACATAAGTCGTATTTGTGTAGATCTTGGGCGCTTTATAATTGTGCGAAAGTTATCGATACACCAGCATACAGCCCGGACTTGAACCCAATCGAAAATTTGTGGGCTCATCTTAAAAAAAGAGTGGCAAGGAGAAGTCCGAAGTCAAAAGAGCAGTTAAAAGCCTTTATTGAGGAGGAATGGGAAAATATACCAAACGAATACGATGTCAAAAAATTGATATCCTCTATGAAAAGGAGACTGCAGGCTGTGCTTGATGCTAAGGGTTTCCATACTAAATATTAAGAATGAAAAATATTAATTTAATTACTTTTTTTATTCACTTTTTTATTCAATAATGTATTTTGCAAAAAATTATTTGACACTAAAAGAAATGTAGTTTTTTATTTGTAACGCTTTCAATCTTTACTCGAAACAAGTTTTATGTTCTTTTATTTGTAAAGTATTAGCTAATATGTGTCCGGATAGCTGAGTGGTTAGAGCGCAAGGCTGTCGTACGGAAGGTCGCGGTTCAAATCTCACTGGTGGCAGTGGAATTTGTATCGTGATTTGACGTCGGATACCAGTCGACTCAGCTGTGAATGAGTACCTGAGTCAAATCAGGGTAATAATCTCGGGCGAACGCAATGCTGACCACATTGCCTCCTAGTGTACCGTTACGGTCTTGAATGAAGTGCTCTAACACACTTCAAGGCCCTGATCCAACATGGATTGTTGCGCCAACGATTATTATATTATTATTAGCTAATATTCCAATAAAACATTACACTTTAAGAAATTACCAAAAAATGTATTATTTTGCTTTTTACCATCTGTCAAACAGAAATATTTCTAGTTATTTTCCGTTTGCAAAGAATTACTTGACATACTGTATGTACATATACGAATGGAAAAATGTGCTTAGAAAGTTTTTCACAAAGATGAACAAAAAGCCTTTATACCCGAAGACCCAGCTTTTGGTATTCCTACTTGTTTTCGTACGGTTGTTCGGGTGACGTTTACAATGTTTTCTGTTCGCAGCCCCATTCGTTTAGCAGCCTTACCAGAAAGGAAGATTTCTGCGGTTCTGGATCGATCAGCTCTCGTATATCGGTATTTGCAAAAATAAAAATATCAACACCAGCGAATAAGAAAAAACAAATGTTTTTTATTATTTTAAATAATTAATCGCTGGAAACACTGCATAATTACACTCAGATCTCGTAGTGTTACTCTCCCACCAGAATCTACGATTACATTGACAAACGCGGTCGCTAGAATCATCCTTTTGGTGGGTGCCTTATTGGTACATCTTCTCGTTGCTAAATCGGGGGATGCTGATGCTGGTTGTGTATAGTGTATTAAGGTATGATGAGGCTTCTTGCAAGTATATTTGCTATTGCATTTTATGGATTTCTTATGCAACAGACAATTTTTGCACAAATTGCTAGTTTAGATGAATTTGGTGCGGTCTCTCATGGGGAGATTCTTGAATGTCTCACACCGATATATGATATGCCCCTATTCTTTGTAGAAACCGCAGTTCAGATCTGTGATCCTATTTATTGTAGATCGACCTTGTGACTTTGTCACACATATGTTTAACTTTTTCTTTTCCACAACCGGAAAGCGGCGACACAGTTTCGAATAGTGTTTTGTAATGGAGCCAATCTAGTAGCTTCCGCGGGTGAAAATTGTTGTTGTTTTGGAAATTCCAAATATCACACAGCCGCTCCAGATGTTGACATGATGGAAAAGGATTCAGATATCCTTAATGGTTTTAGAAGAATATTAGATTTTGGGGAAAAGGTAGGATAAGTTGAGACAAGTCGGAATACCGGAAGCTCACGTTTCGGGTATAAAGGTTTTGTGTTTATCTTATGTAAGAAATTTCAACGCACATTTTTCTATCCGTATATAGCTACAAGTCCAACATAATCCTTCATATTATTCCAAACTACGAGACATACGTACATATTACAGCCGTAGATATTACGCTCACCCTAAACAAACAAACTGCATATTTCTGAATACTGTACACATATATGCACGTATATAAATTGATCGTACCCATATTTCCGATTTACTTCTCTATTTGAATTAGGCACTACCCGCAAAGTTCATTAGCACGCATATACTATATACCTTCAAACACACATGTCTGGTTGACGAGATAACTAAAAAACTAAAACAAAATAATTCTTTGCGACCCAATTCATAAGAACTCATTTCGTTGTGGTATTGACGAATTGATATGTGATGATGACGTTATGCAGGTTGCAGAGTGCACGAAATTCACATAGCTACATTCTGTGAAAAAAAATTTGCACCCGCCATTCACATGTATGGGGAGCCCCCCTTAGATTTAACACAAGTTGGCGCCACTTACTGCATGTAAAGGGAACACCAGATTACATACTCTCACCAATTGTCGTGACAATCGGTCTAGCCGTTTCCGAATAAATCGGGTGTGACAGACAGACAGACACCGTTTCGATTCTAATAAGGTTTTGTTTCACACAAAACCTTAAAAAGGACTAGGTTTTTTTTCTTAGCCTGCAAAAATTTTTTTTTTCCCGCATACAATCGTTTCGGAGACCACGTGCCTCCTTCCTCCGAAACGATTGTATGCGGGAAAAAATAAAAATATTTTCAGGATAAGGGAAAAAACTTAGTTCTTTCTTCAACTTATATACCAGCTGTAAAAAAAAATATGGACACTAATTTCAACTTAAAAAGGTTAAGAGGCAATTATCAAACCATAATAATAGTAATAATTAATAAATTGATTACTTGTTGAGAAAGTACTATATGTACTCGAATACACCCGCAGATGGTTGATTGACCTGATGAAACAATGACGAGATCACATATTTTTCCCACCTTCTTCAGCTTCTGAGCACCATTGAGATATTTCAGTTTTCCTTTTTTACCTTTTTTTATAGATCAGTGTCAATTGTATGGTCATGTGTATGTATATGTACGTATTTGTGAATAGCGTACAATAAGATGGATGCTTCTGTACGTTAGTACAAGCGGTATTTAATTTATGTACATTTGTATGGTTTTGAACACGCGAAATATGTTGAGATGCGTTAGCTCAATTTATATACGTACATATGTATAAACATATGTAATAGTATATGGTAATAGGCAATGTTTGTTTGTTTTAATACGGATGTACTTATTTATAACTTGAAGTTTAGCAATATATGGAGAGATATTTTTTGCATTTACTATGGAGAAATGTGAACAAAGAGTTCCTCACATAAGAAGAATACAATGCTTTGTACCCGAAGAGCCGTATGTATTTCGAATTCTTTACCATTATTAATTTAAGGTTTTTTTTCAAAATTAACCGATTTTTTTACCGAAAAAAAAATCCTCTCCTTTAACGAATGCATTTTGATTTTGTTTGTTTCAGATGATTATATTGCGAGATATCGTGCACACCGCAAAACAGCTTTGTCCTGAAGTGACACCGGAAATCAACTGTCCTTCCTTCAATTTCCAATTTTCTGCAGTAGAAAATGGATCGCTCACCGCAGCGACCAGCAAAAGAGGCAGCGGGGACTGAAACACGCAATGTGATGCGGCGATGCCCAAATAAGGAGGAAGCCTTACAAAGTGAAGCGACTTACAGTGCGGGGATGGCAACTCGCATACCCTGTAGTGTCCCTGTATCGGAAAACAGCCCAATCGAAATCACTAGTCCTGAGCCGAACCGAGTAGAATTGCGATCAACCGTCCTAGCTAGAGCCAAAGAAGAAAGACTCATAAGGAAATGCGAGGCCGTGGTGAAGTCTATGCGGTCGGCAGCGTTCCTCCAGAACAACCTCGGCAAAGGCATCAAAAACGGGCTGATAGGACTGGAGGAACTACTGGATCGCATTTCCTTCTACAGGCGAACAGGGACATCAGCGGAAGATGTGCGGAAAACAGAAACAGCCGCACTTCCCGCCGAAAATACTAAGCGGATCGCAGATAGCCCACTGCAAAGCGAACTGAAAAAAAAAACGGGAATCGGCTCCTCCCACGGAAGGCAAGACATTTGCGGAAGTCCTCAGTGAAATCCGCTACAAGATGAAACCCAAAGGCAATGGAATAAAGTGTTTTCCGTACGGAATACGGAGTGTGGCATCGAACCAGGCCCCAAAACGACTAGCAAGAGTACGTTCTGCTAAGCGGTCAAGGGTCTGCTTGGGGATTACTTCGAGTCTACAGCCTATGTGCTGTTCAGAAATCCGAGATCTTGACTGCTCCGCAGAGAAGGTCGAAGTGGAGGAGGCCATTAAGCGTGAATCTCCATACGTAAGCAATACCCGAATAGATATCGCTTCTGAGAATGCTGCAAAAACTCGTTATGGAGCAGTTCATCAAGCAACACACGAGGGAACTCCATTACCGCGGGATAGTCAAAATTGGATAGGTAGTATGCTGATAGCTCCTACCAAGTGTTACAGATGTCTAGACTGTGGACACGTATTTGGAACTTGTCAGAGACACGACAGGAGTAGCATACCGGAGATGCGGTTAGGTATTTCACCAAACGAAGACCTACAACGAAAGCGAGAATTGCATTCTCTGCAAGGATCGACAAAAGTGTTGGACACACTGTGGGTTCGGAACGATGTCCAGTCTTCAGCGTGGAATTTGAAAGGGCGACCAGCATGATCCGCATCCTGCAAATTTACATGCACCGGAGTGCAACCCGTCACGAGCTGCCTGCTCAGTTCGCTGCGAAAGTAAAAGCTGATCTAGTGAGCAATGCCGGACCAAGGACCGGATATCGTGGCATTCCGACGCGAGCTCAATATTCTAGAGGACGCCGTTTTGGGCACGAAGGGCGAATCCTGGCAGGAAGTGACTTTAATGCTGCCGTGACAGGCCTTCTAGGTGCTGATCATCATCATCATCAAAGGCGCAACAACCGGTATCCGGTCTAGGCCTGCCTTCAAAAAGAAATCCAGGCACCCTAATTTTGCGCCGAGGTCCACCAATTCGATATCCCTAAAAGTTGTCTGGCGTCCTGACCTCTCACGCAGGGTTTGCCTCGTCTTCTTTTTATACCATAGATATTACTCGTATAGACTTTCCGGGCTGGATCATCCTCATCCTTAAGGATTGAGTAACCCGCCCACCACAACCTGTTGAGCCGGATTTTATCCGCAACCTGACGGTCCTGGTATCGCTCACAGATTTCATCGTTATGTATGCTACGAAATCGTCCATCCTCATGTTCCTATGTTCAGGTGGACGGTAGAAATTGCCGACCTATGGAATAAGTGTCATAAGCTCTGCCGTTGGCACACCGTTTACACGTCCGCAAGGAGGTTTAGGAGCTTCTATTCTTCGAAATAAATTTCTGACAAATTTAAGAGCGTCTATTCTTCGAAATAGATTTCTGACATGTTTTTCGTATTTTACAAAATTCAATACACAATTTCGAGAAAGGATTCTTATTATAACTCCGAGATATTAGAAATTATACTGCTTTCCGTCTGTAACTGTTTTCTTTCTGCACGAAGCTCGTTCTTCTCACAATGACTGCCAACTGTCTTTCTTCTCCGAGTTATCACAATCTCGGCAGATGCCGGATTTTACCTAATACTAGCACTAAGTGCCAAGCATTTAGGCTCGGACGATCCTACCTACTTAAAAACTAAAGGGGCACTGGTGGTGGTGGCCGGTGGTAGGTCAGTGGGAGAATCCGTCGAGTACTCCCCGCAACATCGAGCACGTATGCAGAATGGTGTACTTCTGCATGGTTTGAACCAGACTGTGCGAAAGTCCCAGGACATCAAGGGAAGCCGTCATCGATTTAGGTACAATACCTGTAGCTGACAATATTATGGGAACTACAACCACCCGCTCGAGACGCCAAATTTCTTTGATTTCCCGAGCCAATGGCTCATAGTTCACCTTCTTCTCCACGTATTTCCGTTCAATGTTGCTATTATGGGGGATAGCAACATCAACAATATACGCGGAGCGACCCGTCTAGTCAACTAACAGTACGCCAAGCTTATTGTGTGCGGTATGGCGATCAGTCAGAACTTGCCGGTCCCAATACGTGCTGTAAGCAGAACTATCAAGTACTGCTTGCGGCTCATATCGGTAAACCGGACATGTTCCCGTGATCAGCCCATGCTTATATGCAAGGTTTTGATGGATAACCTTACATACAGCATTATGCCTGGTGATGTATTGCACCGGTGCCATAACAGTACAGCCAGAAATGAGATGGTCCAACGTCTCTAACGCCGAACCATACATTCTGCACTGGTCGTTCTCCACCCGTTCTTTCATGATGAGCTTTTTATAAGCTCGGGTGGCGACCACGCCATCCTGAATGGCACACATAAACCCCCCCGTCTCAGCAAACAGCTCCCCAGCACACAGCCATCTGTTCGACAGATGCAAATCGACAAATGGCTGCCAAAGACAATTCACGTGTTTACCGTGCATTGCCTTCGACTTCCATTCATCGATCCGCTCTTGGTCCGACTTCACCCCACTCAGAGAATTGAAGGATCGATCCTTCAAGTTAAGTGGAGTCAGTCCACAGTCTGCCTTACAGACAGCCGCATGCAAGGGACTCGCCTGCTCTTTGCTGTAAAAATAAGCGCGCAGCGAATCGACTTGGCGATGATGTTGTGCCGCCACGTCAACCACGCCCCTACCTCCGATGTCACGAGGCAGGTTCATCCGCTCCACGGCAGACTTTGGGTGATGCATTCGGAATTTGGACATAGTTGTCCGTATCCGCCGCTGGACGTTTTCCAGGTCGGTCTTCGTCCACGGCAATATTCCGAATACATAAGCCAGTGAAGGGATAGCGAATACATTCAACGCGCTTATTTTATTCTTCCCCGAGAGATGCGATTTCAGCACTAGCTTTACACGTTGCAGGAATTCGGACAGCAAAGCATCCTTCAGATCACCAACTCGAGCATGGGTTCCTTGCAGAATTCATAGGTACTTGTAGAAGTCTGTCTCGGTCATAGCTTCGATGTGGAGGTCACCAATGTTATGTCCGGCATGCGGCTCGCGATGACCTTTGCGGATGGCTTGGATTCAACATTTGTCTAATCCAAACTCCATCCGAATATCACGGCTGAACATGTCTGTTATTCGCAACAGACTTCTAAGATGGTCGTCAGCCCCAGCATGCAGCTTGATGTCATCTAAGTACATCAAGTGTATCAATTCGCACTTAGCACGTAGGCCATACTTTATTGCAAAACTATGTCCTCTAGCTTCATTCAGTGGCCATGAAAGGGGGTTCAGTGCCATACAAAACCAAAGAGAACTCAATGAGTCCCCCTGGAAGATGCCCCTCCGTATACGGATGGGCTCTGAGGTATTAGCACCCTCAGATGTATGGACTGATAAGGTGGTATGCCACCCTTCCATGACTGTCGCCAAAAACTTTATTAGTTTCGGATCAATGCGATACAGATGTAGGATATCGATTAGCCGGGTATACGGAACGCTGTCGAAAGCCTTGGCATAATCGATATAGCAACAGAAGAGGTTTCTCTGGCCTCTAGTTGCTTGTCCTACAACTACTGAGTCGATAATGAGTTGCTCTTTGCAACCCCTTGACCCAACTGGGCAGCCCTTCTGCTCCTCGGACAGAATGTAGTTGATCTCGAGGTGCGCATTGATCCTTCCACTAATAATGGACGTGATGAATTTGTAGAGGGTTGACAAGCAAGTGATCGGTCTTGTGTGTGCGGGGTCCTGCACCGTGCCCTTCTTAGGGATAAGGTAGGTAATCCCCGCAGTAAGGAAAGGTGGAAATTTCTCCGGCCGACTCATGACCTCATTTATACTGCGTGCCAACCGACTGTGTACGCTGGTAAATTTCTTATACCAGAAATTCTGCACCCGATCCAGACCTGGGCCCCTCCAGTTCTTCGAGATGTTTATGGCTCGTCGAACTTCCTCTTCGGAAACATCCGCGAAATTCTTGCCAGGTGTATTGGCATGGCGGGTGCCTTCAGCGGTGATCCACTCAGCATGCTCAGCATGCTGGGCAGGTAACCCCCAAAGTCCACCCCAATACACTTTCGCTTCCGTCACCGAGAACTGTATTGTCTGGGCGCTCTGTTGGGATTCGTTGAAAGATCTGAAAAAGCTCCGCTGGTTCCTCGCGTATGTTGCTTTCTGGACACGTCTGGAATAACTTTCGCCATACCGTCGTAACCGACTGCATATGACAGAAAGTTTCTGTTTTAGTGTGTCCAGAATTTCAACAACGGGTGTCTCACAGGGGATGGCATAGTTCCGGTAAACCCTCTGCACTTTATTTCTCACCCGTCGGCTGGCACTGCCAGTGTTGATTTGAATCAGTCTAGCAATGTCCTGCCTTAGTGAGTCCCGCCGACGTTCCAGACGAATTTTCCATGGTGGATCTCTTTTGTCACTCAAACCAAAAACGCGAAAGCGAATCTTCTGACCGTGCAATCTAATAGCCGCAACTGCACCACAATACACAAGTGATTGTAGTTGCAGCAGCGACATTAGATGCAATCTCATCACTGATTTGAGATAGAATTCCCGGAGTTGCTGGAGATGCATAGAGCCTGGGAATACCTGGTCTATGCAAAGGATCCATATCCGAGAATTCTATACACGCTCTTTGGAATTCGTCCCGAACCTCAGCTGGACGGTGGAGAAGAGTGCTTTGGCGAGTACTGAACCTGTTGCCTGCAGTGCGGCGTGGTTATGTTGATGCCGCCGCCTCTGCCCCCATCGACTCTCGGTCACCAGTTTCCCCGATGACTTCAAGTCGAACACGCTCCCTGATGGTGGCCGGGATTGTGTCGCTGCGAGTAATGAAGCGGTACTGGTCTGCGACTCGCTGCACAGTCACGTGCGCGAATTGCGGGAAACGCTCGACGAATCTCTGGTGCAACAAAGGGCGGTAAGATGTTGTACCTGCTCCCGCCGTTATTTCGTAGTATGAGCGGATGATGAAGAGGTTCATTTCTTCAGTCCATTTCATCCGCTTCCTACGCGAACCTGCTGAAGTGGTCGCCACAGATTGTAGCAAAACAGCTGCAGCAGGCGGAGCTGTGCTCCTGGTCGTCGTGGCGCCTAGACGTCGAACCGCCCCACGACTAGCGGTTTCGACGCCGTGCTGTCCATTACGAGAGCCCGACCCAGTCACCAAGTCAGACGGCTCCCGGCGGTTATCTGTACCGGACCTCAAATTTCTCCTTCTTCTCATTGTTAGTGGTGCATTTTATCACTAGCTGCCAGGTGTTGAGATAGCTTCCTTAGTGAGTAATCTGCAAGACTGCGAAGTTCCTGCACTTTCCTCACCTACCCCCTGAGACGCTGCGGTGGCGTGCAGCCATTCAGACTGAAGCTATCTATCCCTCCTCCTTTCACAACCGGGCTTGGGACCGGCTTCGGTGGAGTTCTTATTATTTCCGAGTTATCACAATCTCGGCAGATGCCGGATTTTACCTAATACTAGCACTAAGTGCCAAGCATTTAGGCTCGGACGATCCTACCTACTTAAAAACTAAAGGGGCACTGGTGGTGGTGGCCGGTGGTAGGTCAGTGGGAGAATCCGTCGAGTACTCCCCGCAACATCGAGCACGTATGCAGAATGGTGTACTTCTGCATGGTTTGAACCAGACTGTGCGAAAGTCCCAGGACATCAAGGGAAGCCGTCATCGATTTAGGTACAATACCTGTAGCTGACAATATTATGGGAACTACAACCACCCGCTCGAGACGCCAAATTTCTTTGATTTCCCGAGCCAATGGCTCATAGTTCACCTTCTTCTCCACGTATTTCCGTTCAATGTTGCTATTATGGGGGATAGCAACATCAACAATATACGCGGAGCGACCCGTCTAGTCAACTAACAGTACGCCAGGCTTATTGTGTGCGGTATGGCGATCAGTCAGAACTTGCCGGTCCCAATACGTGCTGTAAGCAGAACTATCAAGTACTGCTTGCGGCTCATATCGGTAAACCGGACATGTTCCCGTGATCAGCCCATGCTTATATGCAAGGTTTTGATGGGTAACCTTACATACAGCATTATGCCTGGTGATGTATTGCACCGGTGCCATAACAGTACAGCCAGAAATGAGATGGTCCAACGTCTCTAACGCCGAACCATACATTCTGCACTGGTCGTTCTCCACCCGTTCTTTCATGATGAGCTTTTTATAAGCTCGGGTGGCGACCACGCCATCCTGAATGGCACACATAAACCCCCCCGTCTCAGCAAAGAGCTCCCCAGCACACAGCCATCTGTTCGGCAGATGCAAATCGACAAATGGCTGCCAAAGACAATTCACGTGTTTACCGTGCATTGCCTTCGACTTCCATTCATCGATCCGCTCTTGGTCCGACTTCACCCCACTCAGAGGATTGAAAGATCGATCCTTCAAGTTAAGTGAAGTCAGTCCACAGTCTGCCTTACAGACAGCCGCATGCAAGGGACTCGCCTGCTCTTTGCTGTAAAAATAAACGCGCAGCGAGTCGACTTGGCGATGATGTTGTGCCGCCACGTCAACCACACCCCTACCTCCGATGTCACGAGGCAGGTTCATCCGCTCCACGGCAGACTTTGGGTGATGCATTCGGAATTTGGACATAGTTGTCCGTATCCGCCGCTGGACGTTTTCCAGGTCGGTCTTCGTCCACGGCAATATTCCGAATGCATAAGCCAGTGAAGGGATGGTGAATACATTCAACGCACTTATTTTATTCTTCCCCGAGAGATGCGATTTCAGCACCAGCTTTACACGTCGCAGGAATTCGGACATTATTATTATTTTTTATCTGACGTTTCTCGTCACCTACTCTGTTCTTCACTCTTGTAGCGAGGTCTGAACTGAGTGGAGAGCGCCGGTGACGTCATCTGCCGCGCCACATCACTCCGCCCCCAGATGAAACCGAGGAATTTCAGCGACCGAATCCGGAACTGTGTTCCCCATCAGTCCTTGAAGCGAACGCGCCGTTGTTTAGGGATGCACACGGGCTTCAGCCTGGACAGGACGATCGCCTTTTTGTGTCCACCGATCTCGAGCTGGAAGAAATGTTCTCCCCTCTCGAGAACGCGGTACGGGCCCTCATATGGAGGCTGCAGCGGCTTCCGGGTGGCATCCGTCCTGACCAGGACGTGCGTACACGTGTCCTGTTCCTTGGGCGCACAGACAAGTGCGGACGAGTGTTGGGTCGGGGATTGTCCCTCAGCAGATGCACCAACCCCGATTCTGTGAGACCCGATCTCTTGTCGAAGACCGGATCACTTGGAAGTCTCGGGTTCTCCCCGTATACCAGCTCCGCGGGGCTGGCAGCTAATTCCTCTCGGCAGGTTGTACGTAGGCCGAGTAGGACGAAAGGCAAGACTTGGGTCCAGGACGGATCGTCGCGTGCCATAATGGCGGCTTTCAGCGTCCGGTGCCAACGTTCTAGCATCCCATTGGATTGCGGGTGGTATGCAGTAGTCCGCTGGCGTTTAAACCCTAGGAGTTTGCCCAACTCCGAGAAAAGGGTGAACTCAAATTGCATTCCCTGGTCAGCGATGACCACTGCAGGGACACCAAAGCGAGGTATCCACTCTCGACAGAGGGCTTCGGCACATGATTGCACCGTAATGTCTTTCAGAGGTATTGCCTCAGACCACCGCGTAAACCTGTCGATGATTGTGAGATAATACCTATAACCGTGCGAGTCTCGGAAAGGCCCTACTATGTCGAGGTGTATTGTGTGGAACCGCTTGGTAGTGCGAGGGAATGAGCCCACTTCTTTCCTTACATGCCTGGAGACTTTACACTTCTGGCATGCGATGCACTCTCTGGCCCAGGAATTGACGTCCTTATTCATAGAGGGCCAGAAGTATTTCTCCGTGACTAGCCGATTTGTTGTCCTGATGCCTGGATGCGCTAAGTCGTGAACCGCGTGGAACACTTCCTTGCAAAAGGTGGCCGGAATGTATGGCCGAGGTCCCTTTTCCGAGTCTTCGCAGCAGAGAGAGAGGTTTAAGCCGAAGATGGGCAACTCCCGAAATTTGTATTTGGGGTTGGAGACACGAGACAAAGCGTCAGCAACTATATTGTCCTTGCCGGACACGTACTGGATGTCCGACGTAAACTGGCTTATAAAGCTCAAGTGTCGAAGCTGACGAGGGGACGCTTTGTCGGGCTTCTGTTTCAAAACATACGTGAGAAGCTTATGGTCCGTGAACACTGTGAACAGCCTGCCTTCTAGAGAGAAACGGAAGTATTTGATGCTCAAGTACGCGGCGAGCAGTTCGCGGTCGTAGGTACTGCAGTTCCGTTGAGCGGAATTCAACTGCTTCGAGAAGAAGCTCAACGGTTGCCAGACGTGATTTACCTTTTGGTGAAGGGCAGCACCTACTGCGATGTCAGAGGCAACAAAAACGGCTAGGGGTGCATCTTGCAGAGGGAATGCCAAGAGTGTAGCGTCGGCCAGTTGTTGATGGGATTTGTCAAACGCGCGGATAGCATCTTCAGACCACACAATCTCTCGTGTGTCCTTAGTTTTGGGGCCAGACAAGTACGCGTTTAACACGGACTGGTGATGGGCGGCCTTGGGCAGGAAACGACGGTAGAAGTTTAGCATGCCCAAGAACCTCCTCAACTCCTCCACTGTCTTTGGACGCGGGAAGCTTGTTATCACTTGCGCCTCGTCTGGGTCGGGCTGTATTCCTTCAGGGGAAATGAAGAGGCCGATGAATCTCACTTCTTTTTGAAGAAATTTGAATTTCTCAACGTTTAGGACTAAACCGGCCTCAAGGAGACGTTGAAAAATGCACTCGAGATGGGCTAAGAGCTCAGACTCAGTGGAAGAAGCGACCAAAACATCATTCAAATATACGAAACAGAAATCGAGGTTTCGCAGGACTGAGTGAATGAACCTTTGAAAGGTTTGCGTCGCATTGCACAATCCGAAAGTCATTCGGGTGAACTCGAAGAGTCCAAAGGGTGTACATATTGCCGTCTTTGGAATGTCTTCAGGAGCTACTGGGATTTGGTGATAAGCCTTGGTTAAGTCCAAGGTCGAAAAAATGCGGCAATTCGCGAGGTGATGCGCAAAGTCGTGGATGAGTGAAATTGGATATCGGTCAGGAACAATTTGTGCGTTTGGCCTTCTGTAATCCCCACATGGGCGCCATTCGCCGTTTGGCTTAGGGGCCATATGCAGTGGGGAAGACCAACAGCTGTTTGAGGGCCTGCAGATACCCTGTTGAACGAGTTGTTCAAACTCTCTCCGTGCAATAGCCAGTTTCTGGGATGGTAGAGGACGCACCTTCGAGAAGATCGGGGAACCAGTAGTGATAATGTGGTGCTCTACATTGTGCTTCACTGGTTTGGAGAGACTACACTCGGTAGTAATCTGGCTGAACTTTTGGAGAAGTGCCCGAACACGAGAGTCGGTAATGTCTTCTAAAAGAACGGAAAGATTATTGCCTGGGTGAGATACCATTTGTCCCGACGAACTGAGGTTGGTCATGGAATTTATAAGAGATTTGTTTTGCAAGTCTACCAGCAATCCATAGTGACACAGAAAGTCTGCGCCTAGTATGGGGAAGCTGACATCCGCCAGGATGAAACGCCACGAAAATGTCCTACGCAAGCCAAGACTCATGTCCACTTGCCTATACCCGTATGTGTTTATGCGGGAGGAATTTGCTGCCGGCAGTTTGAGCGGTTGTGGAAATAGTTGATGTTGCCGAGGTACGGGAAGAACTGAAACCTCCGCGCCTGCTGAGAGGGTCATAAATCGTTAGGCGACGTGGCGTTGCGTTCTGGGTGGCCGCCGCCAGGACCCCCCGCGGACCTAGTTTTTTGCCGGCAGGCGTGAATTTGCAAGGGATTGTACACTTGGTGGCTTTATCGCCGAATCTGCGGTGGTACCAGCATATCCCTCGGTCCGTGGACTGTCCTGACGACCTGCTACCTGATCGTCCTTTTCGGGTGGCAGACCGCGAGTGAGCTCGTGATCTGGCGCCCGAACGCTGAGCGTCCAGCGTCGCCCGTATCGCAGCCACACTGGCTGTTAAGGCGGCTATTTCGCCCCTTAAGTCGCCCACCTCGTCCGATGGCTGTTGAACGGCCGCTATGGTCGGGCGTACGTGCACCTCGTGCACTTTGTCGGCCGCAGCTGCCAGTGCTCCAAGGAAACTGAGACACACGCGAGGACCGCCTGGGTGCCTTCCAGGAGCCGACGCAGCCGAAGGGGCTTCATCAACTCGTCCCAATTGCTTCATTTCGCGCATCAATTGGCTGGGAGTCCGATCTCCCAACGTTAGGCCTGCCAGCAAGCGATCCAGTTGTGCTGACTCACTTACTGACAGGCGCCTGATTAATTCGATCTTGAGCAGTGAATGTGATGCCGATTTCACTACGTCAGACACCAGCACGATGGACTCATCGTCCAGGCCGACCACCGCGTGATTAAAACGGGTCGCGTCCGCTGTGATCCCGGACATCTGGAACTATGCTTCCAAATGCACGAACCACAGTTCGGGGTTCCGCCGCCAAAACGGAGGGACGCGCACGGCGAGGGCAGTCACTTGCGGGTCCGATGGACCTGCCGCGTCTTTGCCGTCAACCGACATTTCAAAAGACTAACTATTACGCGAACTTGTGGGAAGGTAATACCGACTTAGCCAAATCCCTAAACGTCACGGCAGGCCGCACCTTCAAATGACCGCACGAGCGAAAAAAGAAAGCCAGACGAACGACGCACCCCCAAAATGAAAAGCTCGCTAAAAGAGCGAAAAGATGCCGATGCAAACGCCTCGACGCCGTCTCTTGCGGCGATTTTGTTTTTACTCTTACCACCTTTTTTTTTAAAAAAAAAAATTCTGTGAAATCATATTAACGCGGCGGTGTCTGTTGTGTTGATGGTGGCAACGGCTGCGGCGTCGGCTACGAAGGCGGTGCTGGTGATGGTGTCGACGGCTGTGGCGGTGACTACGACGGTGACGCTGGTGATGGTGTCGACGGTTGTGGCGGCGGCTACGGCGGTGACGCTGGTGATGGTCAGCTGCGCTGGTCTTGACGGCGGCGGCTTCGAACCCTGCGGCGATGGTGGGAACGACTGCGGTGGTTGTTTCCGATAGCCCCACAGGTTTTGTAATTGGAACTGAATTACATTTTGATGTAGTGACTGTACATGTTTTTTGACGTTAGAACGGAAAAATGGATCGTTTTCGAAAGACGCGTAGTAAATTCGGTTAATTATATCCAATGACAGTGGGGGAAAGTTGGAAATGCTTCTCCCACTTCGGAGTTTCCTTCCAAGATGGAGAACGTGCACATTTAATACGTTTGCAATGATTCGATCAGCACTGTGCGCGATTTTCGGGGTCACCAATTTAGGAGCTTCTATTCTTCGAAATATGTTTCTGACAAATTTAAGAGCTTCTATTCTTCGAAATAGGTTTCTGACATGTTTTTCGTATTTTGCAAAGTTCAATGCACAATTTCAAGAAAGTACTCTTATTATAACTCCGAGATATTAGAAATTATACTGCTTTCCGTCTGTAACCGTTTTCTTTCTGCACGAAACTCGTTCTTCTCACAATGACTGCCAACTGGTTTTCTTCTTATTATTATTATTATTTTTTATCTGACGTTTTTCGTCAACTACCCTGTTCTTCACTCTTGTAGCGAGGTCTGAACTGAGTGGAGAGCGCCGGTGACGTCATCTGCCCGCTGGTATTCGCGACATTCGAAATAAATTTCGAATGCCGCGAATCCTACCGCGCCATAAAGGCGAAAGCTAGACCAGAGAAATGGAGACTCCGCAATGCGACAAAAAAAAGCAACGCTCGTGGTTGGTAGAATCTAACCAACGACGTAGGTCGAGGTACGACCTGTGGGGACTCACAATAAACCTGTTACTCGGAAAATCGGTGCTCTTCGGTCACTTTGTACGGACATTATTCCCCTGGCATCCCGTACAGGTTGATGTCAACAGCATCGAGGGCTGCTCCCATTTCAAAATAAGAGACCTCGAAGAGACCTTCTCAACATGAAAAACAAGAGGACGCCAGGTGCTGATGGTATCCCAGCGCAAGTTTACAAACGGGTGTTCCGCTAACGACCAGAATTTCTGTTCGGGACGTCCAATGCTTGCCTCAAGGAGGGCATTTTCCCTGTTGCTGCAAGGTGACGAGACTTGCGCTAATCAGCGGAAAAAAAGGAGACCCTGAGCTGCCATCTGCCATCTGGATTGCTGCGTCTGCGCAACACAGCCGAAAAAGTGCTGATCAGGACTAGACTCGCTGAAGCGATCCACGAGCCGAAGCACACAGCCGCTGATTTCGATGAATAGTGCTACTCATAACGCTTGATGTCAGAAATGCCTTCAATTCCGTAAGATGGACAGATATACTAGGCATATTAGAAAACTTACTTCACGTGCCGAGCTTCTTACTCTATGAGACGTTAGATGGCCAGAGGAGGATGGAGATCACGTCGGGGGTAGCGCAGGGATCCATTCTAGGGCCGGACCTTTAGAACTTTCCCTGCGATAGCCTGCAAAGACTTGATATTCCAGAAGTGTCGCGCCTGATCGGTTATGCATACGACAATGCGGTACTTGTTGCTGGACGCACTTTTAATCAGGAGCCAAGCAGAGTTGGTATATAGATGCAACGAGTAAATGGATGGATGACTACCCATGGTTTTAGCCTTGCCTTTGAAAAAAACCGAACTAGTCATCTTGACCAGAAGGAGAATCCCGAGCCTGCTCCAGCCAAGGAGCAAATAAACTGCACGGCTTATCTACAATTCAGACCCGTGGCTGAACTGAACGCACGGTGGGATTGATTACTTCCTTACACAAATTCTAAGTGGACATGGAGGTCTTCAGTCTTACCTTCATTGGATTGGAAAGGCGCAATCTCCTGATTGTGTGTTCTGCAAAGGAGTTTTTTTTTTGGGGTAGGATAGGCGAATGCATTTTCGCACAGAGTGTTGGACTCCCGGAACGGTACCAACTAAATGCCTCCCCATCGTCAGAGAGCTAGCCTGGAATCGTTTGTCACATTTCTTCGGGCTTGTCCCCGAACTCTCCCGCCTTGTGGAGCCTTCAAAATCAGGGAATTCCTTTCATTAACGGGAGGGCAGAGGAAGAAGAGGAGTGTCAGTTCAAGGAACCCCTGCAATCCGGCTCCTCCACTGGCCGAACTCTATCTTCTTAGCAACGAGAAGGACCCGAACGTAATGGGCAACATGGCTTCACCTGTCAGCACTCCTCAGCATCTCCTCGGCAATGTTGTCTGGAGAGAGATTCCTTGTGTTTAAATAGAGCTGCTGAGGAATTCCATCCCACCTTCCACAAGAAAAAAAAGTGCAAAACACACAATCCAGAGATTGAGGCTTCCTAATCTTGTACAGGTAAGACTGAAAACTCCATGCCCACTTAAAATTTGGATACGGAAGTAGTCAGTCACACAATACATCCTTTCGCTTGTATATGGTTTGACACTCCTCAGAAAGAAGAGCAACGGGGATCACTCCCGCAATCACCATCAGGGCCAGTTCAGAGACCGTGTGGTACGTTGGCGCCCCGTCTCTGCACTTGCGCGAGCCGCTTACGATATACCTGCCGCGTCTCAGACTCAGGCTCCGCAAGCCATCGTTATCAGGTTCATAACTGAATTTACGAAAGTGTCGGTTGCAGCGCCCCGCCCCAGGAGTACCCTCCAGCGCGGCCCGACCTGTTCTAAGAGTTTCGACAAACCTCACGGTTTTCAATTTCGCAATGTTCCATGCACAGAAAGAATGCCGGAGTGGCGCACACCGAGAGTTTGTGTCCACCACTTCGAAGGCAATGCATTGATGGTCACTTGCCAAGAAGTCTTCTAGATCTACCATGCGTCCACCAGCGACACCAGTGACTCCGACGCGAAGATTACGTCTGGAATACTTCCCTCGCAAGCTGGGCATCCGGTGTTTACAATTTCCAGTCCTGTTCTCGCCGCCATTTCGAGAATTCTTTTCCCTCTGCAGTCCGTGTGAGGCATGCTCCATTCAAGTACCCTGGCATTGAAGTCACCCCCGGCCAGGATCCGCCCATCTGTTGAACTGTGTCTAGATCTCCTCGTGAAACAGTTTTCGGACGGGCCAAGAGTGTGTAGGGCCGGGCTGGACTCATTAAACTGACGAGGATCTGCTGGTCATGTGTTAGGGACAAGTAGATCTGGCGGCGGGATGGCCTGAAGCAACAGCCCGGGGATCGACCTCCCTGTACTGGAGAAGGTGCTGATAGGACCGTAAACCAAGATGGAACAGCATACACCGACGGCTGCGTGGCCAATGGCGAGCTTGGTCTTTAGTATGTGAACCATTACCACGTTGGTTGGGCTAGCCTGGACTACTCATGAGACCAAGACATGGACTCAATTCTAAAAATAAAAAAAACCGACGATAGAAGAAGGGGTGATCCCAGGCGCATCATCGGAGGATGAACTGCTGGCATCCAGCCAGGAGACAGGAGCCGTCGAGAGCAGTACAATCGGTGCCAGTTAGAGCACCGCTGTGCTGAAACCAAACGCTGGAACCTCTCGGATCGAGGCGGCAGACAGACTAGTGGTTTCCAGCCTGGAGTTCACTGCCGTCAAACTCCAAACCCGAAACCCCCGTCGTCGGGGGACCCCTCAAAAGTGTCACCGGAAACCGACTAAGAAGTGAAGGTCCACTGGTGTCCTCCTTAAGAACCAATACCAGGAGGCCATGCATATTCTCAGCAAGATTGCCAAGAATAAGGAGACGGGTACTATCAACAAGCGAGATGAAAAAGACCTCACTAAATACCAGGCGATTATTGAGGAATACTATAGCAAACGCCTGGCAGACGAGCGGAAGGCGAAGCCCATCGCTCTGAAACGCAATCTCAAGACGAGGTCGAGCAAGATCACAAGCGGAACACAGTGGGTAAGAGATCAGACGCTAAGTAACATCTGAAGAAAAGTACGCAGCAACAGTCAGCCGACGAGCCACAAATTGCGAGTGATGTGCCAGGGAGGTGTGGCGCTGGAGGATGATAATTCCGCTAGCGGCAAACTAGCGCCGGAGGTCTGAATCAGTGTTGAAGCCAGCCTGTCGGATATGGTCATTGAGCATCTCCTGGAAACCGAAGACAAACACACGGCATTCACCCTCTGCTTTCATTTCTCTCAAGTGGTCCGTGGGTTCCACGTTATAGCTTGCGAGGACCAATTCTCTAAGGACTTTCTCGATTCGTGCGTCGCTAAGATCAGCGACCCCTGGGAGGGCGCTCGCATCTGGTTGCCAAAATTCCGCATGGATAAGGACAAGCTCGTTCAATCCCTGCACCTTCAAAACCGCAGGATTCCCATGGACGACTGGGTTGTTATTAAGAAGGAGGAACCCCAGACAAACATTCAACCTTTTGTACTCCGTATAAATGGAAAAGGTCGACTATAAAGTGCGATTTGAGCTGTTGGGGGAGATAAGGAACGATCCGACAGGGACTGACGAACCCCCCACGCAAGCAGATCATGCTGAGAGTAACGCAGATAAATCTGCAGCACTCGAAGTGCGCCTCGGCTAATCTGCTTATCTTCCTCCTAGAGGAAGACATCGACATCGCAGTAATACAGGAGTCCTGCGTAGGAGGTGACCGAACCATCAAACGGATCCAAAGCAAATAATTTAATTTATTCCACAGCACAGAAGACGCTGATCAGGACAGACCTAGAGCATATATTCACGCGAAGAAGGGTCTGCACGCTTTTCTGTGTTCAGACCTGAGTTTCAGCGACCTAAGTAGGCGGGGGCAAGCAACGTGTATATTTCCTCGGCTTATATGGCTCACGACCGATCAGCTCCGTCAGAAGAACTACAGCATCTGACGTACACCATAGTAACAAAGAAGGCCAACCTGTTGATAGGTTGGGACGCCAATGCAAAGCATATGCTTTGGGGCAGCTCCGAAATCAACGAGAGAGGTAAGCCATTCTTTGATTTTATTATAACTTCAAATCTATCCGTGTGTAACAGGGGGTACACCAACCTTCCATTTCCCCAGCTCGGAGAACTGTGACGGTTGTGAGGAGGTCCTTGATATCAACCTAATAATCGACAACGGGATTCTTAGTGTGGAGGACTGGAGAGGGTCTGACCAGAGATCCTTCTCAGATCACAGTTGGATACTTTTTAGTCTAGATCTCACCGCAGAGGTCTCCAAACCCTTCAGAGACCCCAGGAGGATCGACTGGAGAAAGTTTGGTTAAGTAATTATCAACAAACTCTCCGGTGCGCAAATTGGTAAGATTGGCACGACATACGAACTGGAGTCAAAAGCATTCGTGCCCTACTAAGTACAACAAAAGACATTGCCATGGTGGTGGAATGAAGATCTCTCCAGCATCAGGAGGCTGAACAGAGAAATCTTCAACATTTGCTACAGGCATAAATATTGGCAGCCATACTAGGATTACCTGAAAAAGTACAAGTCGCCCATCAGGACCGCTAAGAGGTGGTCTTGGTTGGACTACAGAACATCAAAAGCACCAGTAAATCCGCGCGCGGAATCTTCTAGTCAAGCCTTGGAGCTGCTGGTTCAAACGCACTTTCCTCCCAGCGAAGAAAATTGTGAGCCAGAGCTTTCCTTGGAGGGTTTGCGGCCACCCCAGCTGTGTGAGACTATCAAATCGGTAATTGCCGAGAATAAGATCGGCTGGGCTATAAACAGTTTCTCCGCATATAAATAATGCCAGTCATGCTACAGAAGCAACAGAAAAAGGTTGTGGCGTGGCTTGCTAAGATTTACCGGAGCCACATCTCTTTAGGATACGTTCCACTGGAGACGCACACGAGTAGTTTTCATACCGAAAGTGGGTAAGCGCGGTTATGAGTCCGCGAGGAACTTTCGAACAATCAGCCTGACCTTTTTCGTGCTGAAAACCCTAGAGCGCGTCCTGGACATCCACTTAAGGACGATTATGGAGAAAACCCCTTTCTCTAAGTCGCAGCAAGCTTACCTCAAAGGTAAATCCACCGAAACCGCCCTCCATGAGCAATTGGCATGGTTGAGCGGTCGCTGCTGTACAAGCATACCCTAGCTGCCTTCTTGAATATAGAGGGAGCTTTCAGTAACGTCAGTACCAACGCCATCAAGGAAACCTTGACCAGTATTGGATCGGATTATATCTATGCTAAGTACCAGGAAAATACTGTCGGATCTGGGAAGCAACCACCTGACCAAAGCTATGAACAGAGGCACGCCCCAGAGAGGCGGCATCTCTCCGGTGCCCTGGTTAATTGTAATGAGCGAAATTTTACGGACATTGGACAGCACTTAGGTGAAGGTGGTGGCATATGCCGACGATTTGGTGATATTAGTGTAAGGGATGCTTCCGTCTATTATGAGCAACATCAAGGAAGGAGCGTTGCGGAAGGTGTGCCTGTAGGCCGCAAAATGCGGGCTCGGCATAAACCCAACCAAGACGGAACTGATGCTATTCACCACCAAGGCAAGGATACCTGAATTCCACCTACCACGGCTGAATGAACAAAGATTGATTGATGATTTCCTCTGTAATGTAAAGTATCTGGATGTAATCCTGGGTCCAAAGCTAAATTGGAGATTGAACATAGAACTGAGGATTAAGAAGGCCTGTATAGCGTTCTATGCCTGCATGAGAATCTTTGCAAGGAAATAGGGTCTCCGGCCGAAAATGGTTCTCTGAATGTCCACCGCCGTAGTGCACCCGATCCTAACATACGGCTCTATTGTATGGTAGCAGGCTTTGAGCAAAAAATTTAATACGATGAAGCTTAATAGGATTCCGCGTGTGCAGGTGCTACTGGGGCTCTGCCGTCCTGCCCGGCAGACGCTTTCAATGTACTCCTGCATCTGCTCCTCCTAGACCTCCACATCAAATACGTTGCAGCGTGCAGTGCCGTCAGAAATAGTGAATCCGGATGCTAGGCAGCGAAGTTCTACGGCCACAGTAACATCCTAAACGAAGTACCTCGGCAAATCTGGGCATTCCCCACGAACTATGCCACACGCAAGTTGTACTTCCAACCCAGGGAAAAGTGGAGGAGCGACGGCGTGTTGCAAGGTTATGACTCAGTATTCTTTACCGATGGATCAAAGATGGCCTGGGGAGTCGGCGGTGGGGTTTTGTCGAATCCACACATTGTATCCGAGTCGTATGTTCTCCCAGGTTTTGCAAATGTATTCCAAGCGGAAACACAGGCGATATTACAAATTTGTTGATGGCTGGAGCGAGATCTGAACCCCAAGCGCATAGCAATTCTGACCGGCAGCCAAGGGGCCATCAACCACGTCATCCTCCAGGCTGGTGGGGCAGTGCAGGCGCACTGAACCGTCTGGGCGGCACGCTCAAGGTCACCCTCCTCTGGGTTCTCGGGCATAGAAACATAGAGGGGGGGCTGATGAAATTGGCCAGCCGAAGCTCTGCTCTTGGCAGCCTTTCGGTGAATACAGTCGGTGTTTCGCTGGCGGCTGTCAGGAACAGAGTCTACTGGCAGTGCCTAGCTGCCGCGGGTCTTAGATGGCGAAGACTTACGAGCTGTGCCAAGTCGAGGTGAATTTGGCCCGCTTATTACATTGCCCGAACAGGAGAACTATTGTGCCAGACGCGTGCAAATGCATTCGAAATTACGGCAGTATGCATGGGGCACTAGCCCATAGGGGAGCATGCCGTCAAGCTAAACATACCTTACAATTCAAATTGTCGAAGCTGCGGAGAAGAAAGGGAAACCCTCTTGCTTTTTCTCTGCGATTGCCCAGCTCTAGGTAGATTCAGGCTATGGACACTGGGTAAACCATTTGGGGACCTCAGAGATATTTCTACCTGCAGGGTTCGAGAGCTGCTTTCCTTCGT
The DNA here is from genome assembly GCF_905115235.1 of Hermetia illucens. Taxonomy (NCBI): domain Eukaryota; kingdom Metazoa; phylum Arthropoda; class Insecta; order Diptera; family Stratiomyidae; genus Hermetia; species Hermetia illucens. The sequence goes on along the minus strand of NC_051855.1, from coordinate 58,926 downwards.
GAATGCTACGGGCTGGCTCTGAAGATTCGAGCCGGACTCTGCCTCCCTGGTCCCATAACAACAGTCACGGTTTAGGAGTTTGTGGCATAAAAGCGGCGCACCACATCGGTAATTGGGCTCCTCGGCCACTGATACCTACCTACCTACAATTCCTACAACAAAACTATAAAGGAAATAACAGACCCAAAAGGACCCCATTTTCAATCGCTCTAATGTCAATCGGAGGTAACCTGCTAAGGATTGGAGGAAAGTATTTGCCACAAATCCTCACCACAGGAGCCGTCACTTACCTTGGTTACAGGGATTACTCTCTGAAGAGAGGCAGAGCAATTGGGGGAAAACAGAACTAATGGTAAAACAACGAATTCTTGACTATGCGTCCGCTTGCCAAATTCTCTTCGATCAAATCTCTGATAACTACAATGAAATTAATCAACTAACCCCAATAGCGGGACTCCAACAGCATTTTGATTCAATATCGTCGAGTATTCCAAACGTAACTCTTTCAATAACTGATGAACCCCAGCAGATCTTGCAAGTCAGTCCTGTAGAAAAGGAAATTTTGAATGATTCAATCGTGCTTCACTATGTGATTCCATTAATGCATAAACTGGCACTGCATTAGTTTTCGATAATGGCAAACCCATCCGTCGCGTGATAATGCGTAATACCGAATATAGATAGTTTTACCCTGAAGAGACGACACAAATCCTCCCAGACGCATACGAAGTATGAGACGAAGTCTGACTTGCAATTCCTAGATGGCAACTTCCTGAACAATGATCATCGGATGTACGAGTATAGTCGTCCTCATAATAATGAAGTAGCAATCCGATGTACCTTCACAAAACGAACTCGAGTAAACGAACTGAAGCAAAGACTCTCTCCAGCGAATAGACAACTAGGAAGCACTCAAGCTGCTACTAGAGTATAAATTACAAATTTTGACATTTTGACATAATCACTTATTTACCCGCTACTCGATTACGTTTTCAAAAAAGAACAAACAAACAATGTTGGCGCAATAATCCATATTGGATCAAGGCCTTGAAGTGTGTTAAGAGCACTTCGCTCAAGATCGTAACGGTACACTACAATACACTGTAGGAGGCAATGCGGTCAGCATTGCGTTCACCCGAGATTATTACCCTGATTTGACTCAGGTACTCATTCACAGGTGAGTCGACTGGTATCCGACATCCAGTCACGATAAAAATCTCTCTGCCATCAACGAGATTTGAAGCGGGGCCTTCCGCTACGATAGCCCAGCGCTCTAATCATTTGGGCCATCCGGATACTCAGTAAGATAAAATTATAGTCATGGTTTACACGATAGAGGCAAGTATACAAAATAAGAAAACGTTTGAATCTCTGATTTCAGATTACTACAAATGGAGTTGCGCTTCCCATTAGCAACTCGCCTTTGTTTGGACGAGCCCAATTTGATCGCAAAAAATAAGTACAAACTAATATCAAATTCGTTGATTTAAAATTTTGTATTATAGTTCAAGACCCCAATCTTTTTATTTGTTATTAACAAAGAAAAAGATTGAAAAGATCCAATTTAGTTTTACTGCCGAAAAAAATTGTAAAAAAAGTTTAAATATCGAGCGTCACAGGAAAGCCCCCCTTTATTTGGAATATTTGAATCTCACAGCATCAGTATAAAGTAAGCTCTACTGGGTTTTATTAGGACGACCTTATTAGGTTTTGTAAGGAAAAGGCGAGAGGTAGGATCGCCATGTAAGGAAAAGCGAGCGCTAGCAGGGAGCTATAGATAGAGTTCAAATGTTATAATTGAAGAACTCAAATATCTCAAATAACTCGAATATCAAATTTCATTTCGGCAGCACCTAAAGTTTCAATCAGCCAGTCTACCGTGAAGGGCGGACTGGTTCATCAACCATTTGAGCAAAACGTGGTTACCACGTGAAAAACTGTGAATTGAACTTTAAAAGATGCTAACTGTTGATGGCAACTGCAAACGCTGGATACTGGCGGAAAGTCAGCTGTTGTTGATTGAAAGTGATGACATTCTTTGTCGAAGATTTGAAGGATAGAAATAAATGTAACCCGAGTCCAAATTTATTATAAAACTCGTCCCCAAGATACAAATTTTGCTTCAAAAGCAGGATGCGAAGGAGCGTCATTGACTCTGTCAGATCAGGAAAAATAATGTCAGCTGCAACCCTGCCCCTTAATCTGTGTTCTGTGATCTGGCTACCTTATATAACTTCGTCCGCCAAATCAGAGGCCAAACAATTAACAGTGACCTCGATGTCAATTAGGCATGAGAACCTTTCATCCGAAATCGTGGCAAACTCATAGGGGCACATATTATTGCAAGGACGACTAGTGAAAAGAGCCGACACTGCCTGAAGCTATTGGTAGAACACTTTGGTTTTCATTTCACCAACTCGGATATTCCAAAAGATCTTTCGCTGGTGCAGGGTTATTTGAAACAATCAATGGTGGTATGAGGTCAGTGTTATTAAAAAGCAGGTTAGAAGGGATTAAACGTCTCAATGACGAAGGTGTGAGAAAGGAGACGATTTGTACCTCCCGCCTTTAGGTTTCCGAGGCAATAAATTTCAACGGTTTTCACGTATTTACTTTTACGAGAAGAACGCTGAAAATGCGCTCCCAAATATTCCGAAAAAAATTTGCAGAAAGGTCGTCATTCAGGTCCTTAGGAGTTGCTTCTCGAATAGATGTGGGTGGCCGTGCACCCTTTTCTTTCCTCGAAGGCCCGAAAAGGGCAACGGAAAATAAAGATCACGTGTGAAGTGGCTCAGGGATTCATCTTCAATATCTGGTTAGATATCCAAGCAAACCTAGCATGTACTAGGGATAGTCATGCGTCAAGTTTTACAGTGGATGCAGAACACGGATTGCCCCTAGCTTTTGAGAAGTTCGAAGCGAATCCCTATCGAGAAGGCTGCAACTGGAGTTTTTACAACTTGTGGATCGATGACATCGATGCATCTGGTGGACAACGTTTGCTAATGAATGCGTTCCTGGCCATTCTTCTTTATGGGTTTAAAGTGTGGGCTGCTGACCTTTGTAATTGGATATATCGCAAGCGATTAACGCAGGATTGACGGCAAAAAGCCTTATGAGTCGCATACACCTACCATCCTGTTTTCGTGTCAGCGGCATTGGTGAGAGCAAGAGTTATTCCAATCAAGCTGCATGCGGTGGATCAGACATCTATATGATGATGTATGAATGAGGACTATAATGTCACTCATGAGGTGAAGTGCATGGAAGCAATCCTGGCAGTGTGAATCGAAGGGTAGATGAACCGCATCAATCATCATAAACATGCGGTCGTGATTCAACAGGAAGCACAGTAAGATAGTGCTAAGTGAGAACAAATATTTGGGGCCTTACCCGTTCTAAGTGAACTTAACACACAAACTATTTTATTATTCTCATGAGAAGACTAGAATTGGTTACAGTAATACAGTTTAATTTAATAAAACGTAACGAAATTGTCTTTGTTGAAAGAAGATTTACATCACTGACTTCCTCTGAATTTGTTTTCTACTGAGTTTGAAGAACTATATTCGTTGTCGAAAATTCTTTCACGATGTAATAGCCAAAAAGAGTCGCAATTGGGTGCTTTACACACGCAAGTTGGTCGCTTCGTCACACCTGCAAATTATGTGCTTATTTATTTAAAGAGAACAATCTAGAGAGTGAATTTAATATACCATTGCCATCAGGACGATGGGATGGTAAAAAAAAATTCGATGCTTAAAACTATAGTAGGAAGCGGAATCTAACTAATCAAGATGTCAGGACCACCATCGGGATGGAGTTCGAAATTGGTATGAAGATATACAAAGAGCTGATCAACTAAGGAAGGGGTATTGCAGAAGATGTAGGTAGGCTTCCCTCAGACAGGGGAGACAAGAAAAATAAGAAGAGGAGGAGACTTATACATTAGGAAAAAGCAATTATACATTGTTTGGATAGCTGTGTGGTTAGAGCACCAGGCTATCGTACGCAAGGTTGCGGCTCGAATCTCAATGTGGCATTGAGGTTTGTATCGTGATTTGACATCGACTCAGCTGAGTTAAATCAGGGTAATAATCTCGGGCGAGCGAAATGCCGACCACATTGCCTGCCTATAGGAGGTACTATAATCCCTATAGGTACTATATTCATATAGTGTACCGTTACGGTCTTGAATGAAGTGCTCTAACACACTTCAAGGCCCTGATCGCATATGGATTGTTGCGCCAACGACAATTTGCCATGGCCATTCCTTTCTAGACTTAATTACTAGCGACTTTAGGGTTTTATAGTGAACGAAATCAATATGGTTTCGAGAGACATTTTTTTTGCTTACTACGAGTTTTGACCCTAAATGATACGGATGTAAGGACTTTAGAGAGAAAAGGACATACCAGGGAAGCAGATTAGCTAAAATGGTATAGAAGGATTGAAGGATCCAGCTGATGAAATCCAGCTGAGTGTTGCCAGGGCTGAGTTCAGAACTTCGAAATTGGCCTTTCCAAAGTTGAACTTAATAGGCTTGTTGAAATGACACGATTTAAGTGCCGAATTCGTGTGGATGATGATGAGCACCAAGAGCGATGCTGGGACGTGCATCTAGAGATTGAAAAGAGCAGTGCATAGATAAATTGAAGAGGATTAGATCAACGGCGTAATTCATCTGATTTCTGGTGATGAAAAGCGGCATAGGTGTTCATGACTAAGAGAAGAGAGAGTTATTTGTTGAATATAGGGTACCCACAAAGTTTCAGGTTTCAAAGACGCTATGCTTCAGTTCCATTATCGTCATACTTAATCCTGTGCGGGTGATAAGTTGACAGCCGCGGTATAGAATGAACACAAAACAAACATCCAAGATAACCGGGATTCGAACACGATGTAACGAGATCGAGAGGCTGCCACTTCCGTCTTCTAATCAACACATCCCCAAGTACCGGTGCGCCGGTAAAGTCATTTATTTGTTGTTGCCACTAACCAGAGAACTAAGATGACACGATGGAAGCAGAAGTTGATGAAAACTTAAAGTTCACAAGTAACTGCAACGGCTCCTTTTTGATAGGGTGCTTCCATATAGCAGTGCAAAGAGAATATTGATGCGGGGAAACCTCAATTTGATGTTGATGTAAAGATAGTTTCCAAATTTTGGACAAAACAGAAAAGGACGATTTAGCCTTGTTAATGTGTCAAGCAACATCAATTTTCATCGGCAGAAACAACGGTTCTTAAATCTACAAACTTTTCGACGACCTCGATATTCTCCCACATTAATGTTAATAAGGAGAGTACGATATAATCAATGTGCGATTCGCGGTGTTTCTGGGGAAAAGGTTTAAGGAATTAAAACGTAACACCGTCTCCGTCGTTAGTAGTGGTTCCTTTATTAAGCAAATATCGATATTTCGGGAAGAATTTGTTCCCTTCTTCAGTGCAGAGTATACTCATGCAATAATTTCAGTTTCTCTGGCATTTATCTTCAAAACTCAGATTACTTCCTTTTCCAGAGCTATCTAGCCACTTTTGGCCAAGACTCCGCTAGAAAGTAAGCATATCCTAGTCGAGGTACCTACGGCAAGCGTTAGCGTCCAATAAACTCCTCCAGACAAGGCAGCATGAAGAACATCAGCGATAACGAATTTGCATTGGATTTTAGAATTTTATTTCCCATCATATAAAATAAAATTCCTTTTGTCACGAGGTACAGTACTCTGTACTCTCGTACGGTAAGAGAGCTCCAGTGCGTCGCGAGCGCAGTACCTATCAACAGAACACTCTGTTCCTTGGTTCATCGATCCGTCTCCATGTTTCGCAGTTGGAAAATTCTTATCATCAGATGAAATGTCAGCATCTCTTTTATTATGCACACTCAGAAGACATCTTCTAAATCCACTGTCAATCGCTATATGGTCGATATGATTAGATGCTCGTTGCCGGTCATTCGAAACCTAACTAACCTTATACCGTCCAAATATTGTCCCGTCAATGATCGTTGTTTTTACAGTCACCTAGACCATGCTTTCATCGTCACATATCTGAGTGCTGTCAGCATTATCACGATATGAAGGCATCAGTAACAATCGGACACCGGATTTGATTCTGCTACCACTAGATTTTCCAGAGTACAAAAGTACAATGTCGAAAGGGGGAGTATTCCTTTCCTGACTCCAATCTTCTCACTTCCATTATTCTCAGAAAGTTCAGCTTATATCTCAGGAATTCTCACTCAAGTTGGAGAAAGCGAGCATTTTGAGAGCCTTCAACCCTGTTATGGAGGAGGGTGCGCGTAATAAACCCAAAGGAAATGCTTTTCGGTATGGAAATGTTCACATCGTCATCAACGGCGCAACAACCGGTATCCGGTCTAGGCCTGCCTTAATAAGGAACTCCAGATATCCCGGTGTTGCCCCGAGGTCCACCAATTCGATATTTTAGGGATCGTGGTGTCCTGACCTACGCCATCACTCCACCTCAGACAGGGTCTGCCTCGTTTTCTTTTTCTACCATAGATATTGCCCTTATAGACTTTCGGGCGAACTTCCGTACGGATTAGATGATCCGCCCACCGCAACCTATTGAACCGGATTTTATCCACAACTTGACGGCCATGGTATCGCTCATAGATTTCATCGTTATGTAGGCTACGGAATCGTCCATCCTCATATAGGAGGCAAAAATTCTTCAGAGGATTCTTCTCTCCAATGCGGTCAAGAGTTCGCAATTTTTCTTGCTAAGAACCCAAGTCTCCGAAAAATACATAAGGACTGGCAAGATCATAGTCTTATACAGTAAGAGCTTTGACCCTATAATGAAACGTTTCGTACGAAACGGTTTTTGTAAGTTGAAATACGCTCTGTTGGCTGCCAACAACCGTGCGCGGATTTTATCGATTTGATTTTCGACCCTAGATATGAACGGTCTCAAAGTCTCAAAGTTTTCTTTTGACCAATACGATGTTGTTCGTTCTTTGGTTTTTAGCGATGATGTTGTCACCATGTACTTCGTCTTGCCTTCATTAATGTGCAGACCGAGATCTCGCGCCCTTTGCTCGATCTGGATGAAAGTAGCCTGTTCATCTCGGGTTGCTCTTCCCATAATATCAATATCGTCAGCGTAGGCCAGTAGTTGGGTGGACTTGAAGATGATGGTGCCTCTCGCATTTACATTTTCACGAATCACTTTCTCCAAGGCCAAGTTAAACAGGACGCATGATGGGGCATACCCTTCTCTTAGACCGCTGTTGATGTTGAAAGGTCTCGAGGGTGATCCTGCTGCTTTTATCTGGCCTCGCACATGGGTCAGGCGCAGTCAATTTCTTATCAATTTCGTCAGGATACCGAATTCTCTCATGGCCGTGTACAGTTTTACCCTGGCTATGTTATCATTGGCGGCTTTAGAATCGATGAAAATATGGTGCAACTTATGTCCATATTTCAAGAACAAAGTATTCACATAAGCAACGATAAAGCGATGGGCTTATTGCTAACCCGTAAGTGGTTTTGTTTTTTACAAAAAAAAATTGTATCAATATCTAAAATCTCCCTCTCCATTCTATTACACTTTTCCGAGGGTAAGCGTTTTTGCAACAGTCAAACAGCTGTTTTACGTAATATATACTTTGTATAGGCATCTTGTTATAGTATGTATTTGTTCTGATACTGCCACTCCTTTTTACAGATCTAGTAATATCAAATTGTATCATTAATTTCGAAATGTTTTAAAGTATTTTAAAATAAACGAATCGCGAGCAAGCAACGAAAATCACAATTGCTGAGCAGACAGTAGAGAATGTGAAAAGCACACATCAGGCAGGATTCGCAGATTAAGAGTGATTTTATTTTTTTCTAAATTTGGAAACTTTAAACACGTTTTTCTCTCACTTTGCGCAATGTGAAAAATTTAAAAAAAAAATTAGAATTCGGGTATCTCGAAAACGGTTTGGGGGAGGGTGTTCAATAGTGAAATCAGTCAGAAATGATGGATACTACACACCCTTAACGGATCTAGGTCGACTTATCCTGTACCCCTGGATAAACGTTACTAGCTACGTACAAATCGGACATATTTCCACTTAAATATTCTTACATAGAAAATACACAAAACCTTTTATTCCTGAAATGGTTGCTTGGTTTCTCGACTTGTTACAAGTTAAACAAATTGGGATACCGGAAGTTGGGCACTTCGGGTTTAAAGGTTTCGTGTTCAATTGACGAACTCTCTGTGCAAGTTTTTCCATTCGTCCATAGCTAAGAATACATAATATTTCTTCATATATTGCCAAACTCCAATATGTACATATATATAAAATACACAAATGTTGTGCTTATCCTAAATAAACAAACATTGCCTGTTGCCGCATACTGATCCATACATATATACATACATACGAATCTAAACTGATCTAACGCATCTTCACCCATGTCCACTTTACCCCATGCACAAAATTATACATATATGAACATGTCCATTTTACTGGACACTACACGGAAATTTCATTAGCACACCTTCTCACCAAATTTTGTGACAATCGGTTCAACAGTTTTCGAGTAAATTAGGTTTGCAAGTCAGACAGACAGACATTGAATAGATCTTAATGATAATAATAATCGTTGTCCCAACCATCCAATTGGATCAGAGCCTTGAAGTGTGTTAGACAACTTCATTCAAGACCGTAACGGTACGCTACAGGATTACAGTACCCTGTAGGAGGCAATGTGGTGACTTAACTCAAGTACTCATTCACAGCTGAGTTGATTGGTATCCGACTTCAGACCACGATACAATCTAATCGATCGTAATAAGGTTATATTCCACACAGAAGCATAACAAGTCGGGAAACCGGAAGCTGGACGCTTCAGTTATGAAAAGTTTTGTGTATTCTGTTTGTAAAAACATTTGAGTGGACATTTCTCCACGGACCTCACACGTAATACATGCATTATGTGAGAATATTCAGAGAATTTGCACAGAAGCGACAATTTTGACATACTATAACTTTGCCAGTAATAGTGCGATTTCCACCAAATTCAAATTCATGGTCTGTTAGAGCCTACATCGCTGCAAAATTCTGTAATTCTAGGCTGAACATAAGGGGGTTTGCAGTAAATTAATAAATATTACAGTAATATACTATTATTAACTTTACTTAGACAAATATCGGTATGGTGGATATTTCGGAGCCTAGATTTTACGCGTGGGTAGTTTCTGAGAATGAGTCCGTGAAAGAACTGATCACTTTCGACCCCCGCACACTCCACCTTTCCAACAAATGTCAAAAATGAAGCCTCGAAAAGTACTAATCGAGACCTTTCATTTGACACCCCATATGATTATATTTGGTTTAAAAAATACAGTACATTCCGCTTTTGCATGTATTGGGACCCCTTCCCCCTTACTTTAAAGGATGAAAATAAGTACACTTTATGTTCAGACTTATAACAAATTCTAGGGAATTTTTTCGTTTAAAATGTGGTCAGTGAAATAGATTATAGTCAGAATATAGTTTTTTTAATACTATGCTTACATATGGATGATTTCGCTACACCTACATTTCCCAATTTCTTTTTTACATCGGAAACTATTGACGTTTTTATGACAGAAAAAAAGGGGTAATTTTCCGTGTTTTGACAGTGGATGCGTCTCAAATTCAGAATAAGATCTGAGTTTAGCTGCAAATTTATACAACACTGAAACACTAAATGAAGATGTGTTAGCAAATAAAACGATACATTACCAATAATACCATAATTGATAGAATTGAAACGCAAAATGTACGCAGCATCCCAAGTTGCAGCAATATTCGTTTCTGGCGCACACAAAGTATTTTGGATCTCCGTTCAACTCATACGAACAATATTTTGTAGCATGGACCTGTGAATGGATAAATTCAAACAAAAAAGGGTCAAAACTAGAAAGAAAATTAAGAAAAAACCCAAGAGTTGATAACAAATAAATTGGAAATTAACTTTCGGATCCAGCTTTGAACTTACACTCCATAAGTTTATCACAACAAGCAATGATAATTGAATTTGTCGCATATTCTCTGTAATACCTGGAGGTGGTACTTTATCTTTCAATTATTTATGTCAATTTTCTGAATTGGCAAACGTTTCCGCTACGACTAATTTCGAAGAATAAAATATTTTGTTAAAATTTTCTACCATTTTTCACTCCTAATGGAATGTGCGTGCTCAACTATGTTGTCGTTTTAGGGATAAGGAAAAATGTCTATACTGTTCGGTGCTTGGGTTCCCCTTCACCCGCTAACTTGTTGAATTTCTTAAAGTCATTTTAAGTCCACGTGTATTGAAAGCTATTGTTCGTACGTATACAACAGAATGTCCGTGGTGCCCCTAATGCTCGTGCAGCCTTGACAAATACCAGTTCACGGAACCCACACGTAAACGTGGTCTATGGGCGAAAACCACTTTGTTTGTTGAAAAAGAAATGATTTTTTAATAAAGAAGTTGCCACTTTTCACTGTTCGAAGAACCAGGGTTCTATTCGCAACTTTTAATCGTTTGCTGTTGACAGCAGTTTGCATCACACATTGGTTGCTACAGACTTCAGTTGTAACCTTGTACATACTCACACACTTTGTAACGGACACAAAGCCACAACTCGTATTAATAACTTACTGAAGTCAGATTCCAATTATAAAACTAACTTTCTTGTAAAAATTGGATACACAACAGTTGAACACTAGAACATTTCAGCAGGAAGCAATACCAAAAAGGACACAGAATTTTTCAAAACATTGCGTTTACACTTCGCGCATTCCGACACTCAACCGATAGGTCGCGACCTGATAATCTTTCTACTTCGGTTCAGTTGATAACAGTTGGGAGCATCATTTCGCGTAACAGCTAACGGAGCCATGTTGACCAAGTCGAATCGACCATATGCTACTCTCGTTTAAGTTCGTGAACCATACACGCACATTTAAGTCTATGACCTACACAAAACACGGAAAAACTCTGGTCAAGGGATCAAGATCTCCTACACTGACTCAGCTTTCCTCCAACATCTCTGTGTTCCGCAAAATGCGAGTATCACAAAGTGCATGTACAAAGTGTACCCCTTCCTACTGCGGCTGCTGCCACTCTCAATTTCTCCTGTCGCACTTGAATAGTTAAGGATACTAAATATCAAGAGTGCTTGAAAAATTCATATAAGAGCATAATATTCGTGGGGGCTACCAAGAATTGAAATGAATTTCCTCACAAAAGTCAACATGTCAGACTCGTACTTGTGTCCTTCTTGTTGCTTTTGTTGGATGCTATACTCAGCCGCAAACAAAGCATTTGTCTAAGGACAATTCAAAAAATTATGTAGTGCCCTTCGGAAAGCTGCAAGCGAGACATACCCACATTTATTCACCCAAATGTTTTCTGGAATATCGAGAAAATACTCTATTGTCATTATCCTTGGGCTCATGAGAGTATCGCGGTGCATGCGCATCGTAGACGCATAGATGGTGATTATACGATGGAAAACGTTTCTACACATTTTCACAAAACAGCACAGTAAAGGACATAAATGAGGGAAGAATATTGTTTTCTAAGATACGCTCTAATAAACAGGATGAATTCACTGAGAGTAAGAGGAATAAATTTAGATAGCATAAAATAGAGAGAATTGTGTGATATCGAGTTGCAAGCTACATCAAGGAACAAGGGTGAAGGAAAAGCTTCGCTTTCTCTGCTATCCTTTTTTCCTACGATTGCTTTTAGTCCAGTCGTTCAACCTCTTTCAACCTCCGAATTCTTACAGTCAAGACGATTGACATAAAATTTGGGCAGTCAATGTGCGTTCACGGTGTTTCTAGCGAAACGTTTAATGGATAAAAAACAACACCGTCTCCGTGGCTAGTAGTGGTTTTTATTTGATATACACTTCTTAGCAAAAGTGAAAATACGCTAGCTAGAAATTTATACTTTGTTTCAGTAAAAACAAACCTGAGCCAATTTTTAATTCAAAAACTTTTCGTTTTGATTGTGCAAAATATAAATACATATTTATATAAATAAAATTAACGTCAATCCAATTTGAAATATAAGTAGAGACAGAGAAATGTTATTAGAAAAATCATCATCAACGGCGCAACAACCGGTATCCGGTCTAGGCCTGCCTTAATAAGGAACCCCAGACATCCCGGTTTTCCACCGAGGTCCACCAATTCGATATCCCTAAAAGCTGTCTGGCGTCCTTGCCTAGGTCACCGCTCCATCCTAGGCAGGGTCGGCCTCGTCTTCTTTTTCTACCATAGATATTGCCCTTATACACTTTCCGGGTGGGATCATCCTCATCTATAAGGATTAAGTGACCCGCCCACCGTAACCTATTGAACCGGATTTTATCCACAACCTGACGGTCATGGTATCGCTCATAGATTTCGTCATTGTGTAGGCTACGAAATCATCCATCCTCATGTAGGGGGCCAAAAATTCTTCGGAGATTTCTTCTCTCGAACGCGGCCAAGAGTTTGGAATTTTTCTTGCTAAGAACCCAAGTTTCCAAGGAACACATGAGAACTTCCAAGATCATTGTCTTGACCCTATGGTGAGACGCTTCGAGCGGAAAAGTATTTGTAAGCTGAAATAGGCTCTGTTGGCTGACAACAACCGTGCGCGGATTGCATCATCGTAGCTTTTATCGGTTGTGATTTTCGACCCTAGATAGGAAAAATATTCTTCCCGTTTGACCAGTGCGGTTTGATGTTGTTGGTTGGTTGGTTTTCGGTGCTGACGTTGCCACCAAAAGTCCACATACAGTTCTTGAAAAATATCTATTTACATTAAATACAAAGATATTAGCAGGAAGTGCTGCATCTATTTCGTTGGATTACCTCTTGGAATCTGTGGCGCATAGAAGTTACTAACTTTTTTATAATTTCCGGTGTTACATGTAACCATGCTTCTGTCAAGGCTTTTTTCAGGACACCTTTTCTCGTTATGCCCCTTTTTCAAATACTGCTGTCTAGTTCATCCCATCAACGCTCGATTGCATTTAAATCTGATGACTAGGGAGGACTATGAAATTGAGTTTGCACATTATCCATATAGAAGTGTGTTTCGAATCACTGTCCTGTTGAAAAATGAAATTAAACCTCATCCCTGATTTCGCCGCACTATTGCGTGAATTTCTTTTTAAAAAATTTGAATATCCAAACCGATCCATAGTGATACCAATAGACTCCCCACCCTTATTTTCACTAATGACGGAAATCACTTCTATGGTAGCGATCTAATAAAACTCTCAAAGACCGTTTTTGGAAAAAAAACTGTGCATTTGAAATTATGCTGGTGGTCAAAGGGTAGTATAGGTCCCAGGGCGAAACGTGGATTGGTACCCACGATGGAGCATAAAACCAGGCAAATGCCTGCTGAACCAACACCAAAAGCTCTACTACCAAACCCTATATCCACCTCCACGTGGTGACCACTGGGAGCTCTTTCTTAACGAAAAGCTGCAGACGGAGCGGGATGAAGGTGAGTCTCCCGCGCCTAAAAACGGGACAAATTGTACCAACTGGTCCGCCAGGTTGGGGGTTGGGTTGGGCCGACAAACCTACACGGAAAACAACGTGTTACGAAGCCATAACAGGAGCCTCGGACTGGAGGGATTACACAACGACGAACCCGGCAGTGACAAAGGAAGAACGCGCATTTTCTCATGGAACGTGTACTCCCTGTACAGAGACGAAGGTGCTGAGCAATTGGCTGATACCCTGTCCCAATATAGGGCTGATATAACAGCGTTACAGAAGATGCGTTGGACAGGGACCGGTTTCCTGGAGAAGAGCCGCTACACCATATATTATGGAAGCAATCCAGTAAACCATGTGCTCGGAGTAGGTTTCTTAGTTAGCCAAATATGAAACCTGCTGTTATCGGCTTTGAAAATATAAGCGAACGGCTGCGCACTCTGCGCTTGCGAAGCAAGTTTAGAAATATAAGCCTCATTAACGTTCACGGCCCTACAGAGGAGACTACAGAGTCGGAGAAGGATACCTTCTACGAGGCAGTAGAAAGAACCCTCGAAGCCTGCCCCAGATATGACATCAAAACCATACTTGGGGACTTTAGCAGCCAAGTAGCTCATAGCTTACACCAAAATACAAATGATAACGGACTGCGAATTATTCAATTAGCAGTGTCACACAAAATGGTTGTTGAAAGTGCTTGGTTTGCGCGGAAAGCGGTCCACAAACATGCATGATCCTCTCCAGACGGGACCACTTTCAACCAAATTGACCACGTGTTGATCGAACGCCGCCACCTCTAATCCTTGATGAATGCAAGAACATACAGGGGGCCAATATAGACTCAGATCTCTATCTCGTTGGCATGGTGCTCCGAGCTCGAATAAAAACACTACCCAGAATCCTCTCTGACAATCAGGTGAGAGTTAACGCTGAAGCCATCCACAACACCGCCCTCCGCAACATCTTCTTCTTCTTCTTCTTCTTCTTCAGCCTTTGTCCCATTCACAAGCGGGGTCGGCTCGTCGTGATCGGTTTCGCCATTTGGCTCTATGGAATGCCTGATCTGGGTGCAATCTCGAGGCTTTCAAATCCCCATCTAGCGTATCAAGCCACCGTTGTTTAGTTCTGCCTTTTGGTCGTTTACCATCGATCTTGATGTTCAGACCAATCTTGGCAAGTGAATTCTCGTTGGCACGAATTGCGTGACCATACCATCGAAGACGTCTCTCTCGCAACTTTTCCACGATCGGTACAACCCCATAACGATCGCGAATATCCTCATTTTGGATGTGATCTAAACGTGTGACGCCACTAGTCCAACGTAACATCTTCGTTTCCATTACCGCAAGACGCCGTTCATTGTCTTTTGTAGCCGGCCAACACTCAGAACCGTAGAGAGCAACTGGACGGACAACATTGCGATAAATTTTATATTTGAGACGTTCGTTTATACGTCGATCACAAAGAACACCAGTTGCGGAACGCCACTTCATCCACGTTGCGTTAATGCGTGAAGCAATTTCATAACGCAGTTCTCCATTGGCTGATATCGTTGACCCGAGGTATTTAAATCGCTCAGTTCTGGGCAGCTCACTGCCGCTGACAGTGATTGTGCCTGTTTCATGGGGATCGGTCGTCAAAAATTCAGTTTTGTTTAAATTCAATCTGAGACCGTGTTGCATGAGGCGATCATTTCATTTTTGAACAAGTTGCTCGAGATCATTTTTGCTATCAGATGCTAGGAAAACCTCATCTGCATAAAGCAGTGTGTAGGGCGCTGGACGTTGGATATCCTGTGTGACGATGTCCATAACAAGAATAAAGAGGAGTGGTGAGATGAACACCAACAGAGACATGAAGCGGTTTTAATACACCCGCCATACTTCGAACTTTACTTTTCGGATCGTGGTAGAGCAATTGAACCCAGCGCTAGAGTTCTTCTGGCACTAAGTGTTGTCGTAAAGCATACCAGATGAGTTCGTGTGGCACTCTAGATCCAGAAAGGCAATGTAAAGAGGGCGATGCTTCTCACGGTGTTTCTCCATGAGTAACCGTGCAGCGTGTATTGCGTCAGTAGTTCCGCAGTTCTTGACAAATCCGGCTTGATTCACGGTTATTTCAACGAATTCGCGAATACGGTTGTCAAGAGTGCGTTCAAAAATCTTCATGGTATGGGAAAGTAACCGCATCGGACGGTAATTTGAACGTTCTGCTGGACTACCTTTCTTGTTCCATATTGGAACTGTGGTACTTTCTTGCCAGTCAGATGGTGTTCTTCCTTCTTGAATAACCCGGTTAAAGAATTTACTGAGCCACAGTGTTGGGTCCCAGCTCTTAGCTTTCCAGAGCTCAGATGCGATGTCGTCAGGTCCTGTTGCTTTCCCCGATTTCATTTGTTTTATTGCCACCTCGACTTCATTTCCGCTGACTGGTGGAACTGCTCCAAATGTCGGCAATGATTGTGAAAGTGGAGGATGAGCAAATTCTTCAGTTGAAATCAGCTCGAAGTATTCTCGCCATCTGTCCGTTGCGGCTCGACGGTTGGTAAGCAAAGTACCGTTCTTGTCATTAATGCAACAGAAGTGTTCGATATCCTGTGTGCGCTCATCACGGCTTTTAGCAAGTCGATACAGATCTCTCTCGCCATCCCGAGTGTCCAGTTTATCGAAAAGATTTTACATATATCTATATATATAATTTATTGCCAATAATGTGTTACAGAGTTGTTTTTTCTATAACAAAGTTTGAAATTCAGAGTCCAGTTAAACTAACTTTACATCTTACGATTACAAGTGTTGCATGCGCGCAATTTATTCTTTATATCATTATGCGTAATTTAGAGGAAAATGGCAATTAAAAACCTCTTGAACGAAAACTAAAACTTATTCTAACTTAACCTAATTAAACTATATAAGCTAATTTTTTTTCTTACATTACAGAACTTATTAACGGATTATCTACAAGTGAAATCCCATCATAAAATTTCTTTTTCAATACAATAATTACTGAATCAATTAAGTCAACTTTAGCAGTGCTTTCGTGCTGAAAAATTTCGAACGAATTAATATTATTTTCAGCACTTTATTTTGTACAATTTGAAGTTTTGTGGTATGCGATTTAGCACAAGTAGCGAAGATTGGAGCTGCATAGGACATTACAGGCTGGAAAATCATTTTAAAAATTAACAGCTTATTTTCTATGCTTAGTTGACACTTTCTATTAATTAGTGGGTACAGAACTTTAATCAGACTACCCTAACCCTATTTATCGTCTGAGTAATGTGATCTTTATAAATTAAAGATTTGTCGAACGTAAACCCCAAATACTTAAGCTGCTTAGTCCACTTTACTTTACATCCATTTATGGATAAATCTGAGGTAGGTATATAAGGAATAGATTTACGTTTAGTAAAAAATATGGCTTGAGTTTTTAGTTCGTTAATTATAATTTTCCATTTTTGAAAATATTCTAATATAACACCTATTGCATGTTCCACTGTTGTTTGGATTTTAGAATAGAGAGTGTCTGCTGTATAAATTATAGTATCGTCCGCAAATTTGCAATTTGTACGCCGTCTGCCTGAGGAAAATCATGTGTGTATATAAGGTACAATAGTGGGGCCAGCACTGAGCCTTGTGGAACTCCTGCTGTTATTATAAATGTGCATCTTAAATGATCTGCCACTAAGGAAACTATTCACCAGATTAATAAGGTAAGCCGGAAAGTTCGCCTTTATGAGCTTGTAGAGTAAACCAATTTGCCAAACTCTATCAAAAGCTTTTTCTATATCTAGGGACACTAAGGCCATAGATTGTTTTGAACTGAAAGCTAATTCAACAGCATTTTTTACGCGCAATAACTGATGGTTTGCTGAATGCCTTTTCCTAAATCCAAATTGTTCGTCCGGTATCATTTTTTAACATTCCACGTGGATAGAAAGATGTTGTTTGATGATCTTCTCAAGATTGCTCAGAAGACGTATAGGTCTATAACTACTAGCTAAATGAGCAGGTTTTTGTGGCTTCAAAATCGGGATGATTTTTGCGGATTTCCAAACAGTTGGATAATAGCCACATTTGATGCATGCATTGAAGATGTGCATAAGAAATACGATTGCTTTCCTTGGCAACTTCAACCTGTGCAAATGCTGGGGATATTATCAAAGCCCGTGGATAACTTCGGTTTAGACGATTTGATTATATCCCATATAATCTTTGGTTTAATCGTTGGGAAGCTTTCGGACATGGAAAGTGTGTTCCACTTTCTAACTGTCCGTTCAACCTCGATTTCTGTTGCTGCATCATGCAGTTCCTCATTTTCGCCAAAGTTTTTAGCAAATGTACTTGCTAAATGGTTCGCCTTCTTTTTCTTAGTTATATAAATTTCGCCACAATCTTCTAAAGTCGGAATATGTTTATTTTTGTTTTTTAAAATTCGAACAATGTTCCAAAATGGTTTGTCTCCTTTTTTAAGTTTGCTCAACATATTATTCCACTGATTGTTCCTAAAATGATGAGTAACTCTTGAATCAGTGAGTTTACTTGCTTCCACCTAGATTTTGAGTTGGCATTTCTGTGTCTCTGCCAGTCACGTCTATAGGCGTTTCTGAGCGCAATGAGCTTTTTCAATTCTGGGGAAAAGCAAATATGAATGAATTTTTTAACAGGTGTTTTCGGGACACTACGATTTCTGGCAAATGATCAGAGTTTAGCTCGTTAACTACATCTAGTGCAGAACAGATATTCTGGACATCACACAGTACCACATCTAGATTTGATGGCAAAACTTTTTTGTTAAATAGGACATACGTTGGTTCATCTGCGAAAAACATTGAGACGGGGTGAGGTTGGATGTATTTATATAGAATATTCCCCCATTTGTTGTTCCTCTTGCAACCCCAAATAGTATTTCTGTAATTAAGATCACCGCCAATTAGAAAATTTCCATTTAGGTTACATAATTTCCGTAAATCGCTGATAAATAATTTTTCGCTAATGTCGTTAGAATTCCCACCTGGAAAATAAGCTGCAATTATATTCAAATCTGTGCCCCACTGAAGTTTAACCTTCACTCCAATAGATTCAATAGCTATTGTTCCTAGGTTAGGCAATAATTCATTTTTTATATTTCTTCGTATAAAAATTGCAAAACCACCGCCCTTAGATTGCTTTTCTTTATACAAAAAAATTTGGATCCGTAAAAGCACTGTCACTCTTTAACCAAGTTTCCGAAACTAATGCAATATCAATATTGCTCGACAATGAAAACTCAAAAAATTCCGTTTTCTTATTTGCTAAACTTCTAGCGTTCCATATCAAACATTTCAAAAATTTGTTAATTGTATAGGAATTTGTTAGTCAATTTAACTAAAACATCGAATTGTTCATGTTTATTTTTACAACTCGATAGTTGTTACAGTAGTTCCCGTGATAGAAGCAGAAGCTCATGTGCAGAGAACAGATTATCACAAAAATTCGCTGACTTAACATTGAGTTGAGTATTTTCCGTACGTTGGTTAGGTTTGGATATTCCACTAATTTTAGCAACGGAGTTTGTACCCACTAAATTCGGAAAAAAAGATTCGGAAACTTTGAATTGTTTCTCTGAAGCGACATTCACCTGCTTTCCACTCTTCTGCGACAGCTTTTGTTTTAAATCAACATATTCAATTCGACGTTTACAATTTTTGTCGCTGGCTAAGTGACGTTCTCCTCAATTGGCGCATTTGATGCGATCAGGTTTTCTATCGTTAACTTCGCATTGGGAAAAATGATGATCGCCACTACAAATCATACACTTCATAGAGAGGTGACAATGAGAGCAACCGCCCATACATTTGACATATTCTACATTGCGTGGGGCCACGCCTTTTATTATCGTAGTAACTCCAATGTACCAATGTGTACATAATGCTTTATGCGCTCTGAGCGAACTTATTTTCGTTTCCCTTTCCAAATAGAGGAGATAAACGCTTTTATTGAGCACCTCCTCTTTTCTATTGATTTTTAAGGTTTTGTGTAAACTGTCTGTGTGTCTGTCTGTCTGTCGTCACACGCATTTTTCTCGGAGACGGTTATTGCGATTGACACCAAATTTCGTAAAAAGGTGGGAACTGTGAACGCTCACGCATACAGTGAATTACATCCTTTTACTTCGAATTTAAGGGAGGGGTCCCCATACATGCAAAAGGAGGGTGTAAAATTTTTTTTCATCAAATATAGTCATATGGGGTATCAAATTAAAGGTCTCGATTAGTACTTTTCAAAGCCGATCTTAGTTTTGACATTCGTTGGAAGAGTGGGGAGCGCGGGGGTTGAAAGTGATCACTTTTTTAAGTTGGCCATTCTCAGAAACTACCAAACCGAAAAATCTGAAAAAAATCAGGAGGCTGCCACTATATGGTGCCTGGGCTCCAAAATACCTTACATGCCGATATCTGTTTAAATAAAGTTAATAATAGTCTATTACTACAATTGTTTGTAATTGGTTAGAAACCCACCTTAGGTTCATCTTAGTACCATGAAATTTTGCAGTGATATAGGCTATAATATAGAGAATAATCTTACCAAGTTTGGTGGAAGTCGCACTATTACTAACAAAGTTATAATACCTCAAATTTGTTGCTTCTTTGAAAATTGAAGACTATGAATGTCAATATCACCCGAAAGTGGATACTCTCACATAATATATGGATATATTACGTGCTACGTACTAAGAAATACACAAAACCTTTCGTACCTGAACCGTCCAGCTTCCGGTTCCCCGACTTGTTTTAACTTCTAAGCAGGGAATGTTGAAGTCCGCTTTCAAATACTTTTTCAATTGTTCACAGGACATATCATGCAGCCCTGATAACAATATTTTAATGGGGCGCAATTCTGGCCGTTGGAAAGTGAAATATTTTACGTTAAGTAAGCCAATAACTTATCATAATCCGCAATATCCTTTAGCAATAGTCTGCATCCAATTGAAATATAATAATTTTAATGGAACATTTATAAATTTTCAACTCCCCGAGCATAGCGAGAATAGTCCCACGTTGTAGCCCCGTGAAAGTTGTTGGCAGTACTTTAATTTTTTTTGGCGCTGGTTCCTTTTCGGGAATTATGGGATCAATAACCTCATCAGCCAAAACCGAAAAGTGACTTTGTGACGACACTCCAACACTTTTAGCCATTTTAGGCATTTTCAACTTGTCTCTGATGAGCACTTTTTCCGGGGAATCCTCCCGGGACCGTTTTATCCCACTCGCTACTATTGGCACTATAAACGTTCACTTGTCCTTTATTGAAATGTAAGTTCTAGCAACAAAGCGCCTCGAATAAGATTACTTCGTAACACTTGGAATTTCAAAACTCACTTCCGACTTCAATTCTGATGTATTCACACGGACTACCAGACATCTATAAAGATTTTTGAAATGCTTCGCACGGGTGACAGCGACCGCTTTCTTTGCTTCCCGGTTGGCATTCTTATAAATTTGCCAATTAGCAGGCGTTTTATCGTCGAGAAATATGTGGTAGAGGCGTTTCTTTTCACGCACCTTCATTACAACATCATCATTCCAAAGCCAAGTATCTCGGTTGATGTACCGCTTACCGGGCTTGGTGACCCC
The DNA here is from genome assembly GCF_905115235.1 of Hermetia illucens. NCBI lineage: Eukaryota > Metazoa > Arthropoda > Insecta > Diptera > Stratiomyidae > Hermetia > Hermetia illucens. The sequence continues at coordinate 37,807 of NC_051855.1, read as the reverse complement.
GAGGGTTGCAGAGGCCGCGTATGAGTGAGGTCGTTTCTTCTTTCTTCTCACCAAATCGCCACCATTTAATGCGTCGCAGGCCAGTGCGTTCCTCATGCTGTTTTATCGGTGGCTTAATTCGCAGGACGGCAATCAACGGCCGATGTTGAGGTGTGATGGTCACAAAGGGAACGACTTCGCCATCAGTGACGGTGATAAAATGTTGGCGTCTTATGAGAATACAGTCGATTTGCATTTTACTGTTCCCACTATAAAATGTAGGAAGATGAGACAATCGTTTGATGAACCATGTATTCATAAGTACAAGGTCATGGGTGTCCGCAACATCGATTATACGATCGCCAGCCTCATTGCGCGCTCCGAACCCTTTTCCTCCATGGCACCTGTTATCTTCTGCCTTTTCCCCCGCATGCCCATTAAGGCCGCCGGCAATGATTATGTAGTCGTCAGCAGGCACGTGACAAGTCTTTTCATCGAGAAGTTGCCAGAAGGCATCTTTCTCGGCATCAGGTCGACCTGTCTGTGGTGCGTACGAGGTGAAGAAGTGAATAGTGCGATCAGCTAATATAATGATGAACTTCATCAGCCGATCACCAAATCGTTCGACTTCTTTAATGGCATCACGAAAACGCTCTGAGATGGTAATGCCAACACCATATTGAGTGTGTGGGTTACCAAAATAGAGAAGTTTGTGGCCATTTTTACCGCGTTCGCGTTCAATGTCGCAGCTTTTGGCACCAGACCATCGGATTTTTTGCAGGGCGCAGATATCAATGCGCCTTTTCCTAAGGGCTCTTGCGAGTCCCTCGGTCTTTCCAGTTAGGGTACCAACAGTTAGCGTGCAGACACGTATTTGTTTTGTTCGTTGCGTTCGTACTAACTTGCTTACGTCCTGACGCTGTCCATGCGTCAGAAACCCTTGCCCATTTCTCGACAGGACCGGGGCCTGCCCTACCCTAGCATTTCTCCGAGGCTTGTGACTCAATCCGATCATCATGTTTGTGTAACGACATTGTATGCATTTTCTTGGTCGACCTGTCGCGGGGCCTGTCACCAAGAGAAATCAGGTAGGATTTAGCGTAGTAGAATAACTCCAACTATACCCTATTTATCTCTTTCCCTGATCTCAGCACTTTATTTTTGTTTTACTGAGGATAGTACAGAGTACGTCGCCTCAAACCCTCCTCCTTTACCTGGGCTTGGGACCAGCATACTATGTTAATAGCATGGCGGAGTTAGCCCTCCGCAACATCTATAAGAGGAAAACGGATGCCATAATAACCGCAGTCAACAGAGATCCTCGAGATGAAGCATCAACAAATGATCTTCACTATCAGCTGAAGAACGTTATCATTGATACCGGCACAAACATACTTGGCCCCAGCGGCAAAAGGAGTCGGAACGGCTGGTTTGACGATGAAGTAAGCTAGCAACGGGATGGAAGAATGGCGCATACCGAATAATGTTGCATTCTCAAAGAACGCGGATACGCGCAGAGACTTATCACGAACTTCATCGAGCGGCGAAACAACTCCACAGACGGAAAAAGGAAGCCTGGGAGAACCAACAAGTCTGTGAACTAGTACAAGAAGCAACCACGCCACGCGCAAGTTTAATCAACAAGTCAGCAGGATCAAGCCTTTTACACCTCGACGCTTATTCTGCCGAGACAAAGAGGGAAATCTGATTTCCGACAGAATGGCCATATTGGAGCGACGGGTTGAGTAGTTTGACGAGCTACTGAACAGCCGTCGAGTTGGAGGGCCCGCCAACTCAAGACGACGAACAAATACTGAACACCAAGTATAGAAGAAAAAGTCCGTTCAATTCATCGACTAAAATATCATAAGTCGCCAGGAGCCAATGGAGTTACAGCCGAATTGGTTAAATATGGAGGCGACCAAATACACCAAGCGGTTCATCAACTTGTGCTCAAGGTATGGGACAGCGAATCAATGCCTGATGATTGGCAACGAGGCATTATCTGTCTCATACATAAGAAGGGAGGTATCACGTTGCTGAGTACCATCTATAAAATATTGTCCGTTATCTTGCTAGGCCGGATAGCCCCATACGCCCAGAATATCATTGACCCATACCAAAGAGGCTTCACTCCAGGCAAATCAGTAACAAATCAGATTTTCTCTCTGCGGTAAACGATGAAAAACTGTTGGAATATGGATACCAGTTGCACCATATATTCATCGACTTTAAAGCCGGCTATGATAGCATAGCCAGGGTAAAACTGTCCACGACCATGAGGGAATTCGGTATCCCCATAAAATTGATAAGACTGACTAGGCTGACCCTGACCAATATGCAAGACCAGATAAAAGCAGCATGATCACACTCAAAACCATTCGACATCAACAACGGTCTACGACAAGGGGATGCCCTATCATGCGTCCTCTTTAACCTGGCCATCGAGAAAGTGATCCGTGATGCTGAGGTAAATTCAAGAGGTACGATCCTCTCTAAGTCCACCCAACTACTTACCTGTGCTGACGATATCGACAACATGGGAAGAACGACCCGAGACGTACAAACTGCCTTCATCCAAATCGAGTAGGCGGCGCGAGATCTTGGGCTGCACATCAATGACAAGACAAGTATATGGTGGCAACGTCAGCACCGAAAACCAATCAACCAACAACATCAAACCGCACTGGTCGAACGGGGAGAATAAAGATAGGAGAATACAACTTTGAGACCGTTGATAATTTCTCCTATCTAGGGTCGAAAATCCCAACCGATAACAGCTACGATGATGAAATCCGTGCACGGTTGTTGTCAGCCAACAGAGCCTTTTTCAGCTTACAAACACTTTTCCGCTCGAAACGTCTCACCATAGGGTCAAAGCTCTTGCTGTACAAGACAATGATCTTGCTAGTCCTCATGTATTCCTCGGAGACTTGGGTTTTAAGTAAGAAGAATTGCGAACTCTTGGTCGCGTTCGAAAGAAGAATCCTCCCAGAAAGTGTTGCCCCCCTACATGAGGATGAGTGGCTCAAGTGGTTAGAGCGCTGAGCTGTTGTAATAAAAGGTCGCCGTTCAAATCTCGCTGGGGGCAGAGGAATTTGTTATCGTGACTGGATGTCGGACACCAGTCGACTCAGCTGTGAATGTGGACCTGAGTCAAATCAGGGTAATAATCTCGGGCGAGCGCAATGCTGACAACATTGCCACAGTGCACTGTGGTGTACCTTTACGGTCGTGAATGAAGTGCTGTAACCCACTTCAAGGCCTTGGTCCAATATGGATTGTTGGGCCAACGATTATTATAATTATTATTACATGAGGGTGAACGATAGCCTACATAATGACGAAATCTATGAGCGATACCATGACCATCAAGTTTTGGATAAAATCCGGCTCAATAGGTTACGGTGGGCGGGCCACTTAATCCGTATGGATGAAGATGATCCCACCCGGAAAGTCTATAAGGGCAGTATCTATGGTAGAAAAAGAAAACGATGCAGATCCTACCTAAGATGGAGCGATGGCGTAGGTCAGGACGCCAGACAGCTTTTAAGGATATCGAATTGGTGGACCTCGGTGGAAAACCGGGATGTGTGAAGTTCCTATTACGTTCCTATTAAGGCAGGCCTAGACCGGATACCGGTTGTTGCACCGTTGATGATGATCCTCATGAAATAGCCAGTATCGCGGTCAATGACCGTCAGTGACCTGCTCAGAACTAAGCGATTTAAATATCCCGGGGCAATATTAGCAACCAAAACTGCGTTATGAAATTGCTTTACGCGTTAACGTAACCTTAATGAAGTGAGCGTTCCAGAACTGGCGTTCTTCGCGATCGACACGTCAATGAATGTCTCACATCTACAATTTACCGCAATGTAGTCCACCGTGTCGCCTCTATGGTTCTGAGTGTTGACTGAATATCGAGGACAATGAACGGCGTCTGCGGTAACGGCGACGGAGATGTTACGTTGAACTAGTGGCGTGACACACTTTGATCACATCCAAAATGAGGATATCCGCGATCGATATGGGGTTGCACCGATCGTGGAAAAATTACGAGGGAGACGTCTTCTATGGCACGGTCATGTAATTCATGCAGTCATGTAGTGATGGCATCAAGACTAAACCCATATCAGGCCTTGATAAAATAAAATGGCGCAACCGATCACGACGGGTTGACCTCGCTTATGAACGGGACAAAGAAGAAGGGAACAACTTTGAGATTGAAAATATTAATTTTTCATTTAGTCATTGCAAGTTTACGTTTATCGAGGTATAACTTCGTTAGTGTTTTCTTAGGTGCAGTGCTAAGAAAACAGAAAATTCGTCTTGTTATGTGCTTTGTTTTTGCTTCACACCGGAGCTTCACATGAAGCGTACGGTTTTTGCAAAAACCCGTTTAAAAAATACATTTTTTATGAAGTTGATGTTTGAGCATAAATTACTCAAAAACTACTACATGCTCAAAAAAATTTCATAAACCATTTTTTGCCTAGAATTGATCATTTGATTTCAGCGGTCATTTCGAAAAAAATTCCACCCCCCGGAGGGTATCTTCAATTCAGTCTTCGGTGAGTTTGCACCATTCGCATTCTTTTTGGTCGTTGGATAAAACTAGAAAATGGTAATTTTGATTTTGTATGGCTATGTGTCCGGATAGCTCAATAGTTAGAGCACAAGGCACTCACTGGTAGCAGTGGGATTTGTATCGTGATTTGACATCGGATACCAGTCGACTCAGCTGTGAATGAGAACCTGACTCAAATCAGGATAGAAATCTCGGGCGAGCGCAATACTGGCCACATTGCCTCCCATCATCATCAACGGCGCAACAACCGGTATCCCGTCTAAGCCTGCCTTAATTAGGAACATCCCGGTTTTGCGCCGATGTCCACCAATTCGATATCCCTAAAAGCTGTCTGGCGTCCTGGCCTACGCCATCGCTCCATCTTAGGCAGGGTCTGCATCGTCTTCTTTTTCCACCATAGATATTGCCCTTATAGACTTTCCGGGTGGGATCATCCTCATCCATACGGATTAAGTGACCCGCCCACCGTAACCTATTGAGCCGGATTTTATCCACAACCTGACGATCATGGTATCGCTCATAGATTTCGTCATTGTGTAGGCTACGGAATCGTTCATCCTCATGTAGGGACCAATAATTCTTCGGAGGATCCTTCTCTCGAACGCGGCCAAGAATTCGCAATTTTTCTTGCTAAAAAACCCAAGTTTCCGAGGAATACATGAGGACTGGCAAGACCATTGTCTTGTACAGTAAGAGCTTAGACTCTATGGTGAGATGTTTCGAGCGGAACAGTTTTTGTAAGCTGCCTCGCATAGAGAACTTAATTCTGTTGTGTACCGTTACGGTCTTGTATGAAGTGGTGTAACACACTTCAAGGAAGAAGCATAGAGGGGAATGAGCGGGCTGACGGAGTGATAGGGCGAGGCTCTGCACTTGGCAGTCCTTCGGCGAATACAGTCGGTGTTTCGCTGGCGGCTGTCGGGGGCCGAGTTTACTCGCACTACCTAGCAGCCGCGGGCCTAAGATGGCGAAGGCTTACGAGCTGTGCTAAGTCAAGGATAATTTAGCCCGCTTATAACAGACACAGAGCTCCTGTGCCAGACATTCAAAATTACGACGGTCTACACGGGGCATTGGCCCATAGGGGACTATGCCACTAGGCTCGGCATACCCTACAATTCGCTTTGCCGAAGCTGCGGAGAAGGAAGGGAAATTCTCATGCACTTTCTCTGCGATTGCCCAGCTCTGGTTAGAGTCAGACTGCGGACAGTGGGTAAACCATTCTTTGGTGACTTCAGAGAGATTTCAAGCTGCAAGGTGGGAGAGCTGCTTTCTTTCGCTACCGCGCTGATATGCATCAGCGTCTGCATTCCAGAAACATGACCTCAATATGCAAAACGTGAGAAAATATGTTTCTCACGTTAATTGCAGTTGCCAGACGCACAGTCAGCTTTTTAAGGTAATAAAGATACCTCACGCATATCTTCTCGCGGCCAGTATTCTAAATTAGATCGTCACCAGAACAACGTATTTCTAATATCGCTGATTATAATTGGTTTTTCGAGAATAAACAAGTCTTCTTTAAAACGTGTAACTTTACAGAACGAGGTAGTTCTTTTTTTGTCCATCCCATTCAGCCTCGTACATATTTTGCATGCCTCTGCATGATTTACTGAAGAATTGCTTCCGCACCAGTGTCTACAAGTTTTACCTCCTTCCGTGCCGCTATATCCAGTGGTACACAGACAGATGAAACTGTTACTCGTGATGTGTGGTTATACCCTAAGTTACTATCTATATTGACCGAGTTTAGGGATTTTAGCTCGTCCTTTGGGTGTTTTCCTGTTGACGCGATTCCCGCGTGACAATCTTTTGCTATATTCTGTTTGTCCACAAAAATAACAACCATGTTCCCTTCCTGAATGTGTATGGTTTGTTGTTCCAGTTTGATCTTCTTTTTGAGGCCCTGTAACACTGTTTGCGCTAGATTCTCAAATTATTTTATTACAATTCTGTACATCATGATTGTACATTTTGCACTCCGTACAGTAAGGTGTGTTTTTCCGTTTGAAAAGCTCATCGTACTTTTTCCTACAATAGAAACATGTAACTTTCTTAATTACTCGTTTTGAAATTGTTTGCAAGCTATTATTAGTCTAAAAATTAATAGACCATTAGCTTAATCCCAACTACAATTTTATTTTATTATGTATATATATATTTCGGGAGTAACTTACTCCCTTCATCAGTACAAAGCTAATGAAAACAATTACGATTCTATGATTCTATTTATACTAAAAACACTAATTACCTAAATTACTTTTACCAAGAAAGAAAATAGAAAAAAACATTAAATTATTAACTTAATTATCTATTAATTACCGCGGCAAGTCTTATTAGTTTTGAGGGGCAATTACCGGAATCTGTATTTAATAACCGCGTCGCGTCTTCTCTTAGAATTTCCAGACTTTCCCAAGGGTCCAGGGTTGTCGTTCGGTTTGTATGCCTCAAGAGCTCAAGGTTATCGCGTTGAATGGCTTCTTCGATTATGTGCGCTGCCACTGATGACCTTATGGACGATTTTTGTTTCCGAACACAATTTACCGCTTCCCTAATATGCTCGTCAAATCTCGTCGTTATCAGGCGTTTCGTTTTTCCTATGTATATTTTGTTGCAGTCGCTGCACGTTATTCGGTAAATCCCACTTTTCTCGTTCGCTCCCAAGGGATCCTTAACGCTGCCCAGTAAACTCCGCAAGGTGGATGATCGACTCGAACCTACGATTTCCAGTTGGTACTTTTTTGCCCAATGTTGTTGAATAGGTAGGAGTATGGGATACTTATTCGTCTGGTGGTTTCGCGGTACCACCAACCAAGGTTGTCGACGAAACCGTGGTAAATATCGAGGCGGGTATAAAATTCTTGGATAACGAAACCAAGGATGAAATTCGTTCGGGTCTGACAAAAATCATTCGGAATAACGCGCCGTTAAAGATTTGTAAACGCGAATTAAAAATAATACGTGAACTTCGTGATAAGCCGCTATACTTTCTCAAGGCGGACAAGGGGAACAACGTCGTTGTCATGGAAAAAACTAAGTATGACCAGGCTGTTTTTCGAAAATTGGAGAGTGGAAATTTCTTCGAACTGCGGAACAATCCACTGCCCGAATCCATCAAAAGGGTTGATCGAGCATTGAAGGAAGCTAGTGCTGTATTCCCGAATATTGGGCGACTCCGAATGCCTAATCCTGCGCTTCCAAGAATCAGATGTCAGCCGAAGATCCGCAAGGAAGGAGATGAGATGCGAGAAATTATTGCTGACTCGAACTCACCGACGTACAACATAGCCAAGTGGTTGATTAATGAGTGCCAGAACCTGGGGACGACGAATAGCAAGTACTCAGTTGCTAACTCCCATGAATTAATAGAGAAGCTGCAACGCATTGAGAGGATGGGTGATGACGAGGTGATGGTGTCGTTTGATGTAAAGGCATTGTTTCCCAACACACCACCGGAATGGAGAAGAAAAGTTCGTATCTATGCTAACCTTGCCAGGCTCTGCATGAACGAAAACTATTTTACATTTCGGGACAAATTCTACAAAACTACTTCGGGTGTAGCGATGGGGAACCCCCTCTCGCCATTACTCACTGAAAGGTTTATGTCATCAATCGAAGAAGAAATTGAATCGAGGGGAATAATGCCTAAAGTATGGTTTAGGTATGTAGACGACGTATTTGCGATCGTTAGTAGGGACGACATGGTCATCTCCTCTATAAACAAGATTCATAATAAAATCGAGTTTACACTAGAGGTAGAAAAGGATGGGGTTCTACCGTTCCTGGATCTAAATGTCGTCAACTCTAACGCTTAAAGCTTAAGTTCGAGATATACCGTAAGCCTACAGCAACGCAGAGAACGATACCGGTAACTTCACATCACACGTTTCCCCAAAAAATGGCTGCCTATAATTGCATGATTCACCGACTGATCACATACCCTCTTTCAATAAGCGGTTTCAATAAAGAACGAGAGTACATTATTGACACCGCTGTTAAAAATGGGTATAATTCTCAGACCATTGAGAAATTGATTGGAAGGAAAGTTAGGCAACATAATAGGCATGCCTATACAACGCTATTTTCGCAGCAGAAGGAGGCAACCACCAGACGAATAAGTATCCCATACTCCTACCTATTCAACAACATTGGGCAAAAAAGTACCAACTGGAAATCGTAGGTTCGAGTCGATCATCCACCTTGCGGAGTTTACTGGGCAGCGTTAAGGATCCCTTGGGAGCGAACGAGAAAAGTGGGATTTACCGAATAACGTGCAGCGACTGCAACAAAATATACATAGGAAAAACGAAACGCCTGATAACGACGAGATTTGACGAGCATATTAGGGAAGCGGTAAATTGTGTTCGGAAACAAAAATCGTCCATAAGGTCATCAGTGGCAGCGCACATAATCGAAGAAGCCCATAGCATTCAACGCGATAACCTTGAGCTCTTGAGGCATACAAACCGAACGACAACCCTGGACCCTTGGGAAAGTCTGGAAATTCTAAGAGAAGACGCGACGCGGTTATTAAATACAGATTCCGGTAATTGCCCCTCAAAACTAATAAGACTTGCCGCGGTAATTAATAGATAATTAAGTTAATAATTTAATGTTTTTTTCTATTTTCTTTCTTGGTAAAAGTAATTTAGGTAATTAGTGTTTTTAGTATAAATAGAACCATAGAATCGTAATTGTTTTCATTAGTCTATTAATTTTGGACTTAACTACAAACAGAAGGCGATATCTAACATGTTATTATTAGTCTGTTTTTGAGTGTTTCCTGGTGATATGCTAGTACCCAAGTTAATACTTATAAGATTCAAATATGCATTGGTTGTATTGTTTGGTAACAAAGTGGATGGTGGAGCACCGAAATAACCGGGGAAAACCGGGTTCTGGGTATGTACCTATTTTATGGAAAGCCGTTTGCTGCAGCCTTTTCATGTCCAATGCTCTCTGCGCTTCTCCTTCCCTTTATCACCAAGTGTAAGAGGATACTGACACAAATACTGATTGGCAATTCCGTTTCTCATTGTGTCGATAGCAAAACACCTAGGTAGCGAGTTGACCCGTATTTTGCAGAAGCTGCCTCTTTGCATGTTCCAAAGTGTTGTCTCAACCTGGACAAGAAAGTAATTAAGGGTTTGAGAGCTGATTGCCTCATTGTTAGCAATTTATTAACCAATTCTTGGTATGTATTCCTTGTTAGGTGGTTCCTTATAGGTAGCTTCTTGAAGTTGAAGGTTGGTTTGCCATTATTAATTGGTAAGCTTCACCCCTAAGCCTAGTCGGGTATATCTGATTGAAAATTACTGTTTACTGATTGAGTCAAACAAGATTTCTTCCTTCTCCCGTTGCCGGTATTCCATTTTGTCGACCCTCTGCCGTTCCGTAAGTATCCGCAAGTTGATCCCCACCTGCCGTAAGCCTCGTGCTAAGCCGCGATACGATTGGTAGCCCACGACGGAGCATACAATCTGGGAAACGCCTACTGAACCAACACCAACAGCTCTACTACCGAACCCTATTTCCACCTCCACGTGGTGATCGCTAGGAGTCCTTTCTTAATGAAAATCTACAGATGGAGAAGCATGAAGGCGAGTCTCCCGTGCCCAAAAACAGGACAAATTGTACCTACTGGTCCTCCAGGTAGAGGGTTGGGTTGTGCTGACAACCCTACATGGAAAACGGTAGTTACGAAGCCACGGAACAAGTCTCGGACAGGATGAATTTTAAAACGACGAACCCGGCGACGACAACGGACTAACGATTTGCGCATTTTCTCATGAAATATGCGCTCCCTGTACAGGCCGAATGTTGCTGAACAGGTAGCCGATCGCCTGTCCAAATACAAGACTAATGTAACAGCGTTGCAAGAGATGCGCTGGACAGGGACCGCTTTCCTGGAGAAGAGCCACTCCACCATATATTAGAGCGGCCAACCAGTAAACCGTGTGCTCGGAGTAGGTTTCTCAGTCAGCCAAAAAATGAAATTGGCCTACGCTGCTGATATTGACATCATAGGAAGAACACCCCGAGATGTCCAATCTATCTTCATCCAGATCGAGCAGGCGGCACGAGATCTTCGGCTGCACATCAATGAAGGCAAAACGAAGTACATGGTGGCAACGTCAGCGCCAAAAAAGAAAGAACGAACAACATCGAATCGCACTGGTCAAATGAAAACAATGAAGATAGGATATTACATCGACCGAGACCGTTGAAAATTTTTCTCATCTAGGGTCGAAAATCCCAACCGATAACAGCTACGATGATGAAATCCGCGCACGGTTGTTGTCAGCCAACAGAGCCTATTTCAGCTTACAAAAACTGCTTCGCTCGAAACGCCTCATCATAGGGTCAAAGCTCTTACTGGACAAGACAAGATCTTACCAGTCCTCATGTATTCCTCGGAGGCTTGGGTTCTTAGCGAAGAAAGCTGCAAACTATTGGCCGCGTTCGAGAGAAGAATGGTCCGCAGAATTCCTGGGCCCCTACTTGAGGATGGATGATTCCGTAGCTTATCTAACGACGAAATCTATGGGCGAAACCATGATCGTCTGGTTGCGGATAAAGTCCGGCTCAATAGATTGCGGTGGACGGGTCACCTAATCCATATGGGTTAGGATAATCCAGCCCGGAATGTCTATAAAGGCAATATATATGGTAGAAAAAGAAGAGTCAGGACGCCAGACAACTTTTAGGGATATCGAATTGGTGAACCTCGGTGCAAAATCGAGGTGTCTGGAGTTCTTTCTTAAGGCAGGCCTAGATCCGATACCGGTTGTTGCGCCGTTGATGATGATGAATGCAGTCGTGGTTCATGCCTCCGATGTGCGCCACGTCACTCCACTCCCAAATGAAACCGCGCGGGTTCAGCGGAGGAACTCAGGACGTAATCCCACAAATAGAGTTGCCGGGCGAACCTGACGTTTCGCGAACGCTTTTCTCCTGGTTCATGGACGGCCAGAAATATTTTCCACTGTCGAACCGGTTCGCCGTTCTGATCATCATCATCAACGGTGCAACAACCGGTATTCCGTCAAAACCTACCTTAATAAGGAACTCCAGACATCCCGGTTTTGCGCCGATGTCCACCAATGTGTAATCCCTAAGAGCTGTCTGGCGTCCTGATCTACGCCATCGCTCCATCTTAGGCAGGGTCTGCCTCGTATTCTTTTCCTACTATAGATATTGCCCTTTTAGGCTTTTCGGGCTGTGTCATCCTCATCCATACGGACTAAGTGACCCGCCCACCGTAACCTATTGAGCCGGATTTTATCCACAACCGGACGGTCATGGTATCGCTCATAGATTTCGTCATTATGTAGAATCGAATCGTCCATCCTTATGTAGGGGCCAAAAATTCTTCAGAGGATTCTTCTCTCGAACGCGGCCGAGAGTTCGCAATTCTTCTTGCTAAGAACCCAAGTCTCCGAGGAATGCATAAGGACTGGCTAGATCATTGTCTTTTACAGTAAGAGCTTTGACCCTATGGTGAGACGTTTCGAGCGGAACAATCTTTGTAAGCTGAAATAGTCTCTGTTGGCCGGCAACAACCGTGCATGGATTTCATCGTTGTAACTGTTATCGGTTGTGATTTTCGACCCTATATAGGAGAAATTATCAACGGTCTCAAAGTTGTATTCTCCTATCTTTATTCTTCCCGTTTGACCAGTGCGGTTTGATGTTGTTGGTTGGTTGGTTTTCGATGCTGACGTTGCCACCATATATTTTGTCTTGTCTTCATTGATGTGCAGCCCAAGATCTCGCGCCGCCTACTCGATTTGGATGAAGGCAGTTTGTACGTGTCGGGTCGTTCTTCCCATGGTGTCGATATCGTCAGCATAGGTAATTAGTTGGGTGGACTGGGTGGACTTAAACCTCTTGAATTTACATCAGCATCACGGATCACTTTCTCGAGGGCCAGGTTAAAGAGGACGCATGATAGGGCATCCCTTTGTCGTAGACCGTTGTTGATGTCGAATGGTCTTGAGTGTGATCCTGCTGCTTTTATCTGGCCTCGCACATTGGTCAGGGTCAGCCTAGTCAGTCTTATTAGTTTCATCGAGATACCGAGTTTTACCCTGGCTATGCTATCATAGGCGGCTTTAAAGTCGATGAATAGATGGTGCAACTTGTGTCCATATTCCAACAGTTTTTCCATCGCTTGCCGTAGAGAGAAAATCTGATCTGTTGCTGATTTGCCTGGATTGAAGCCTCTTTGGTATGGGGCAGTGATGTTCTGGACTATCCGGCCTAACAAGATAGCGGAGAATATCTTATAGATGGTACTCAGCAACGTGATACCTCTATAATTGTTGCACTGTGCGATATCGCTCCTTTTTATGTATGAGACAGATAATGCCTCTTTGCCAGTCGTCAGGCATTGATTCGCTGTCCCATACCTTGAGCACAAGTTGATGAACCACTTGGTATAATTGGTCGCCTCCATATTTAACTAATTCGGTTGTAATTCCATCGGCTCCTGACGACTTATGATTTTTAAGCCGATGAATTGTACGGACTGTTTCTACTATACTTGATGGTGGCAGTATTTGTCCGTCGTCGTCAGTTAGCGGGACCGATGTTCCGGTTGTTCATCAAAGTACTCAACCCATCCCTCCAATATGCCCATCCTGTCGCAAATAAGATTTCTCTCTTTGTCTCGACAGGATGAACATCGAGGTGTGTAAGGCTTCATCCTGCTGACTTGCTGGTAAAACTTTCGCGCCCGGTAAGGTTGCTCCCTGTACTTTTCGAGTTCGCAGACCTGTTGGTTCTCCCAGGCTTCCTTTTTCCGTCTGTTAAGTCGCTTCTCCGCTCGACGTAGCTTACCCCAAACTATCGTCCATCCTCATGTAAAGGGCCGAAAATTCTTCGCAGGATATTTCTCTCGAACGTAGCCAAGAGTTCGCGATTTTTCTTGCTAAGAACCCGGGTTTCCGAGGAATACAGTAAGAGCTTTGACCCTATGGTGAGACGTTTCGAGCGGAACAGTTTTTGTAAGCTGAAATAGGCTCTGTTGGCTGTCAAAACCGTGTGCGGATTTCATCATCAAAGCTCTTATGGATTTTCGACCCTAGATAGGAGAAACTAACAACGGTCCCAAAGTTGTTGTCTGCTATCCTTATCCTTCCCGTTTGAACACTGCGATTTGGTGTTTTTGGTTGGTTGGTTTTTAGTGCTGACGTTGCTACCATATATGTTGTCTTCCCTTCATTAATGTGCAGCCCAAGATATCTTCCCGCGTGCTCGATCGATCTGGATGAAAGCAGTTTGTACGTCTCGAGTCGTTCTTCCCATGATGTCAATATCGTCAGCATAGGCCAGTAGTTGAGTGGACTTAAAGCGGATCGGACCCTCGCATTTACCTCACATAAAAACGTGAATCTCAATACTTTTTTTCCTCCCCTGCATATAAGAATATGAACCAGCAACAAACTAATGTACATATTTTCGTGCCTTCATTTTCCTGAACCCCTCAATAACTTCGGTGAAATCTATTTTTTGGGGTTTGTGTGAAAAAAAACTTTATTAAAGTCGGTTCAATGTCTGTCTGTCCGATTATGTCTTTGTCTATATGTCACACCAGATTTACTCGGAAACGGCTGAACGGAGTGTCACCAAATTTGGTGGGAAGATGTGGTCTGCGTGGTCCTTTACATGCAGCGCCATTTTGTGTTGTGTTTGAAGGGGGCTCCTCATAGATGCGAAGGGGGGTGTAAATTTTTTTATCACCGAATATGGTCATGTGTGTTATGTAAAATGAAAGGGCTCGATTAGTACTTTCCGAAAATGATCTCATTTCTAATATTAGGTGGAACATCGGGGAGTGAGAGCTCAAAATGTGTGCCCTAAAAAGTGGAACAGTTCTCATTCTCAGAACCTACTCAACCAAGAATCACAGTGGTGCAACTGTATGAAATCTAAGCCTCAAAATACCACTTTTCTCTATAAAAGAATTGGAACAGGCAGTCCTCTCTATGAAAAACAAGAAGGCGCCTGGACCCGATGGTATTCCAGCAGAGGTATACAAACTGGTATTCCAACACCGGCCAGACCTGAAAGAGGGCATTTTCCCTGCTCGTTGGAAAGTTGCGAGGCTGGCTTGCACTGATCCCTAAAGGGAAAGGCGATCCCGAATTGCCGTCTTCATACCGCCCACTATATATGCTTGATACTGCTGGGAAAGTGTTCAAAAAACTCATCAGAAGTAGACTCGCTGAAGCGATACGCGCTGTCGGAGATTTATCTCCCCGGCAGTTTGGTTTTAGGGCAGGGAGATCGACAATTGATGCTGTCATGCAGGTCGTGGACGCCGTTCGACGAGCAGGGGCACATAGCCGCCGAACTCGACGGGTGGTGCTCCTCGTAACGCTTGACGTCAGAAACGCCTTCAATTCCGTAAGATGGAAAGACATTCTAGGCACACTGGACAATAACTTCAACGTGCCGAACTATCGCTTACGGATTTTGAGGGACTATCTGAGGAACCGCTCCCTGCTCTATGAAACACTAGAGGATCAAAGGTTGACCTCCATCCACACCACCAACGGGAGGGGAGAGGAGGAAGGGAACTGTCAGTTCAAGGATCCCCCTGCCATCCGGCTCCTCCACCGGTCGAGTTCTATCTTCTTAGCAACGAGAAGAGCCCGAACGTAATGGGCAACACGGTTCCACCTGTCAGCAGTCCTCAGCATCTCTTCCACAATGTTGTCTGAGAGAGATCCCCTGTGTTTAAATAGAGCTGCTGACGAACCACCCACCTTCCACAAGAAAAAAAAGTGTGGTGGGCATCGTCCACAACCCCATTGCAAAACACACAATCCGGAGAACGCGCCTTTCCAATCTTGTGCAGGTAAGACTTGAAAACTTCCATGCCCACTTAAAAATTGGGTAAGGAAATAGTCAGTCTCACCATGCTTCCGATTCAGCCACGCACCTAAGTTGCCGATGAGCCGCGCAGTCCATCTGCCTCTAGTTTCATTTTGCCAAGAAAGCTACCACTCGTCTAGAGTGTGTTGCCGTTCTTCGCGAACAACCACCTCCCTTGGCTCATCTCCCTTGCGCTTGTATATGGTCTGACGCTCCCTAGCAAGAAGAGCAACGGGGATAACTCCCGCGATCACCATCACGGTCGGTTCAGAGACTGTGTGGTACGCAGACGCCACCCGTAAAGCTCCCCGTCTCTGTATGGCACCGCCTCCTTGAAGGTGACCCATGTTGTTGTTCAGGTGTGCTGCATAGGAATCCCAATCCATCCTTCGGGGATTCCTTATTATTCTTTTTATTACGGAGTTGCCCTCAATGTCGAATCTGATTATTTTCTGAGCAGATATAGAGGGCTAATCCGACACTTTCCAATTGCTGACCAGCCCGTTCATTAGAGTTATATCTAGAACCTCTTGTCTAGTGCTGGTCACAAATGTTCGAATGTTCCCTATGATTGTATATTTCTAACTTATTCATCATCATCAATGGCGCAAAAACTGTCTGGCGTCCTGCCCTACGCCATCGCTTCATCTTAGGCAGGGTCTGCTTCGTCTTCTTTTCCTACCATATATATTGCCCTTATACACTTTCGGGGCTGAATCATCCTCTTCAGTACGAATTAGACGATCCGCCCACCGCAACCTGTTGAGCCGGATTTTATCCACAACTTGACGATCATGGTATCGCTCATAGATTTCGTCGTTATGTAGGCTACGGAATCGTCCATCCTCATGTAAGGGGCCAAAAATTCTTCAGAGGATTCTTCTTTCGAACGCGGCCAAGAATTCGCAATTTTTCGTGCTAAGAACTCAAGTCTCCGAGGAATAAATGAGGAATGGCAAGATCATTGTCTTGTACAGTAAAAGCTTTGACCCTATGGTGACACGCTTTGAGCGGAACAGTTTTTGTAAGCTGAAATAGGCGCTGTTGGCTGACAACAACCGTGCATGGATTTCATCATTATAGTTGTTATCGGTTGGCATTTTCGACCCTAGATATGTGAAATAATCAACGGTCTCGAAGTTCTATTCTCCTATCTTTATTCTTCCTGTTTTACCACTGCGGTTTGATGTTGTTGGTTGATTGGTTTTCGGTGCTAACGTTGCCACCATATATTTTGTCTTGTCATTGATGTGCAGTCCTAGATCTCGCGCCGTCTGCTCGATCTGGATGAAGGCAGTTTGTACGTCTCGGGTCGTTCTTCACATGATGTCGATATCGTCAGCATAAGTCAGTAGTTGGGTGGACTTAAAGAGGATTGCACCTCTTGCATTTACCTCAGCATCGCGGATCACTTTCTCGAGGGCCAGGTTAAAGAGGACGCATGATAGGGAATCCTGTAGACCGTTGTTGATGTCGAATGGTGGAGTGTGATCCTTCTGATTTTATCTGGCCTCGCACATTGGTCAGGGTCAGCCTAGTCAGTCTTATCAATTTCGTCGGGACTTCCAACTTCTAACTTATTGCTAAGAATAAATTCAAGAAGGTGTTCACCTCTTCGATTGACTTAGTGAGGGGCGTTGGTATCGCAGTCGAGGAGAAGTGGTAACGTCCTCTTCTCACAGCGCTTCACCAGTTTAGCGGCTAGCTCCGGTGGCTTTTGAGAATTCTTCGGGGACTTCGGTATACTTTCCTCCCGGTGTCTCCTTCGAGGCGTCTTTCCTCGGCTTTTCCCTGTGCACTTCACAGGTATGTTGGTATGGCAACTCCGGCGTTTGATTGCCACCAGGGATCTGTCATCTACCCCGATCGTAAGGAGTCTACCCTTGCCCTCCGCCTTACTTCCGGAGACTCTCCATAATCGCGCATGGAGATCCTCATTCTGAACGATTTGAAGACCCAGGAGATCTTTCGTTTTCATTGTTGCGGCTTTCGGGAGAACACTGTCATCATGTGCGCTCTTGGTAAATAACCCCCAGCACAGGTTGACAGTTCTACTCCTTCCCAATCTGGCAATTTAGGAACTGTGTCTAACGTTGCGGAGTGAACACTCCATCCCTTCCACATCTGCCTGACGGCAAGGTCTGCGACAGTTTCCTGCTCTTCACGAGTGAGTATTAGCTCAGAAAACATTTTTAGCAGTATGGCCACTCGAATGCCCTTGATTGCACTAGCGTAGCTAATGGCGGGCTTACTGATTCTTGGCTTCACCACTGCTCGGGTTTTCTCACCTCTTCGGTTCAGGTTTGGATTTTTTGGGAGCATTCAATTTATGCGGGCTTATCTCCACTGCTCCCCGCTTGGCTCCAATAATGATGGCCTAAGTCTGTCCTGAGCTTCCTTAACGGCCTCTTCTGGTTTCAGGTCTTCCCTCAGATAACGCAGGTACCACTGAGCACCTGCGCCACTGAGACCTGTTTTCTTCCTGACGTCTGATATATTTATCTCAGACGTGCTTTTGCTTGTCCCTGCTTTTTGAGCAGTTGTGTTTGTTGGTTGTTGTCCACTCAGTATATGAATTTTGACCTTAGCTCTACTACTTGACGTTCCAACTTGTTCCTTCTTGAGTGTAATCACCTGGCTTTCCTGGCTCCCCATATATGTGAAAGGTGACTGGAAAATTTTTTTTCACAGAATGTGGCCATATGGAGTATCAAACGGAAGGGCTCAATTAGTGCTGGCTCCATATTTGGTATTGGGTGAAAAATAGGGGAGTGAGGGCTCAAAATATGGCCTCCAAAAAGTGCAACAAATCGCGTTCTCAAAACCTACCCAACCGAAAAATCACAGCGGTGCATCTCTACTAAATCTAGGTCTCAAAATACATCCGGTTCCGATATCTGCACAAATAAAGTTAATAATAGTATATTTTCACATTTTAGAAATTTACCCGGCAACCCCCCTTATGTTCATTCCAGAAGTATAAACTTTGGCATAAGTTTAATGAAAAACATAGTGCACAAGTTGGTGAAGTTTGAAGAAGTTAGGGGGGAGAAGAAGTTATGGGGGGTGAAACTTTGCCAGTTTTTGTGAATTTCGTACATTCCACAACCTATATGACGTCATCATCACATTTCAGTTCATCAATACCATAACGAAATGAGTTCTTATGAATGGGGTCGCAAAGAATTATTTTGTTTTAGTTTTTTAGTCATTTGTATATGAATATCAATTACACCGGGCAGACATTTGTGTATGTAGGTATATATGATAGTATTTGCGTGCTAATGAAGTTTACGGGTAGTGTCTAATTCAGATAGATATATTTGTACATTAAACCAGCCGTATCTAATATACGTACTATATGTGTACATATGGATGCTACGATCAATTTATATACGTGCACATATCGTCGAAGTTTCTTACATAAGATGAACACAAAACCTTTATACCCGAAGCACGAGCTTCCGGTATTCCGGCTTGTTTTAATATCTTTTCGAATCGCCTTTAGCTTTTATTACTGATTCACATTGGTGCGGAATAGATTTAACTAAGTTATTATTAGTATTACATCTATTGAAATTGCGATCCATTTTCGGAGATCACCCATTAGTTCAGCTGTTTTAGGAAAGTTTTAAGTTCAAATAGGTCGGTCTAGCTCTTCCCAAAAATGTTCAAAAAGATTCAGATGAAGACTTCGAGAAAGCCAGGCTGTTTTTGTAACTTGGTTATCATTTAGCCAATTCTAAATAAACTTCGACGTGTCTTTTTTCCCATCTTGTCAGGAGCATGTGACAGCATGTGCTTTTCCAAAATGTCACAATGCATTGGTGATCTCATGACTCCTTCCATTTGGATCAATGGACCAGCACCAGGCATGAAAAGGACCCTGTAATAAATGTAGTCAGTGCTGAAAATTTCACAGAAAAATAATACCATGCTTCACTGTTGGTACTTGGAAGTTGGGATCGTTTCAGGCTCCACCTGGTGGATGAACATATCTAAATCCATTAGTACCAAACAGACTAAGCTTGCTTTCGTCGCTACACAAAACGCGACCCTAATCAGCGACTGATTAGTGTGTATCCGTTTCCCCAAATTTTAGTCTTTTATATTGTTCTTTGAAATCAAAGGTTTTTTTTATGGTTTTCATAGCGTTAGTCCATTTTTACTAGAAGTTATTATAATTAGGTAATATTAGGAAAGCATGGCAGCATAGTTTCGCTACCGGAAAAGACGCAGAGCAGCTAGTGTCGATATTTACATGGTGTAAAATGCAGCAGCTGCTTTCAAACATATGTACAATGTATTTTGAGGCAGATTTTTTTGCGGAACGCTAATCAAGGATCTGCCCATTGATTTCGTTAAGTTAGATGGGCGTCCACCTCATTTTGAATGATCTACTGCATCCCTTTCCACAATTTTTTTTTTTTACTCACCATACCGTAAATGTTACCATTCTCGATTGTAGTTATCATTAGTTCCTTCATTTCTTTGAGTGTTTTAGTACGAGGCATCTTTTAAAAACTGTAACGTTAGAACTAAAGTTTCCAAAGTTTTGATGGGTTAAAAGCTTGACGATTTCTGTTTTTGTTGCATTTATCTATTTTTTTTTTAAATTTAAATTCATAGCAATGATATCCATATAAAGGAATATATAGGAAGCTCCAAAATATTTTCGTTTTTCAAATACACGAAAAAATAAAAGTTTTACACGCATTTCATTGTCTTTGCAGAGAAGTTTTCAAAATTTTGACTGCTGAACTAGATATACATAGTGGTACATTAAACTAACGGTATTCAGTATACGTCCTCTATATGCATATATGTATGCTTTTGTGCACGAAGTAAATTGGAAATATGTGTGCAAGCAATTTATATACGTGCATGCGTAAACATAGTATCCGGTAATAGGAAATTTTTGTTCTTTTAGGCTGAGCATAATATCTACGACTGCAATATGTAAGGAAATCTTGTAGTTTGGAGAAAATATAGAGGAATATTTTGGGTTTTTAACAATATACGAATGGAAAAAAGTGCGTAGAAATTTTCTGGCATAAGATGAATATAAAACCTTTTTACCCCAAACATCAGCTGTTGGTATTTGATTTGATTATGGCGAGCAAGTTGCACTTTTTGTTTCCTTGTTACTTCCTACCCTACCCTTAAATCCTGACTAAATTTGATACAACAATTTAATAGCTACTGGTAGTTGATTCGTTCTGACCTCCCGAAGAATATATCCACTGGTTTGATATTTGTTATAGAGTGAACTATGATACATTATTGTATCGGTCTACCGAAATATCGACTATTTCTTTTTCAGAAAGATCGGGGTATTGCTGGTGAGGGCATCTTATGATTTCTAGTATAGTTGAATGGACTCGTTCTACAGGACGGTTCACCGTAGATGCAGAACTGACTTATTCTTGATACAAAAAAATTTCGTAAAATCGTATTCGTATTTATGAGTACTGATATGTATTCTGTTTTATAATACCTGTATTTCCAAGTGTGAATACGATTTTTTTTGTATCGAAATGGTAGTATTCTAGCGAATATTAACATTGTTGTACGTGCGTATGGTGAAGTTGAACTTAATATCCATTAAGAGAATTAATAGATATAGACAAAAAAAAAATATGTACATATAAACACGAAAGATGGACGCTTCAGATACAGAAGGTTTTGTGTATTTCTTAGTACGTAGCACGTAATATATCCATATATTATTTGAGAGTATCTACTTTCGGGTGAAATTGACATTCATAGTCTTCAATTTTCAAAGAAGCAACAATTTTGACGTATTATGACTTTGTTAGTAATAGTGCGATTTCCACCAAACTTGGTAAGATCATTCTCTACATTATAGCCTATTGTGGTGCTAGGATGAATTTAAGGGGGGTTTCTAGCCAATTACAAAAAATTATAGTAGTATATTATTATTAACTTTATTTGAACAGATATCGGTATGGAAGGTATTCGGAGCTCAGGCACCATAAAGTGGCAGACTCCTGATTTTTTTCAGATTTTTCGGTTGGGTAGTTTCTAAGAATGGCCCCCTTAAAAAAATGATAACATTCAACCCCCCGCACTCTCCACATTTCCAACAAATGTCAAAACTAAGACCGGCCTTTAAAAGTACTAACTGAGGCCTTTAATTTGATACCCCACATCACTATATTTGATGAAAAAAAAGTTTACACCCCCCTTTTGCATGTATGGGGACCCCCCCCCCCCTTAATTCAACGCAAAAGAATATAACTCACTGCATGCGTGAGCGTTGACAGTTCCTCCGGCCCTAGGGAGGCGGCCCAAAGACTGCTGGACGGCAAGTCTTTCGACGCGGTCACTTTGGAACCAGAACACTCTGAAATAATAACTTATTTTTCAAAACTGTTTGCAGTATCTTGCTCATCAGTCCCAATCAAAGGCCGAAAAAAAGCCCAGATCTCTATAAATCCAATACTTGCGAAGAGATCCAGGCCTTCATTAAAAAAGTCAAGCCGTCATCACCTTGCCCTGATGGGATCGATCTCGCCAGGCCGAGAAAAATACCGATATATACACTAACGGTTTTCTTCAACGCGATCACCCTGACGAGAAAGGTGCCTCCGGTGCTAAACATTAATCGCACCGTCCTGGTACCAAAAAAGGACATCGGGCTGGAGGACATATTCAACTGGAGTCCAATCACCATTGGCTCACATGTACTGGTTGTTGGGTCAACACTTTGTGTCTGAGGAATTTTATGAGGTCCAAGACCAAAACAGGCAGACCATTCGCCATAGTCTCAATTGGCCTCAAAAAGGCCTTCAACATGGTACGGTATGATTTGGCAATTGCCTTCCGTATTGAGGGCGCCTTTGACTACCTATGGTGGCCAGCGGTGCTGAAAGAGCTGCAGGAGAGAGGGTGTGCGCCTGCACTGTATGGGCTCATCTATAGCTACCTCCAAAATCGGATGGTAGCAGTAGAAGAAAATTTTCAGAGGGAAGAGAAAATGATCACCAAGGGTTTCCCACAAGAGTCCATACTTGGACCAAGTCTGTGGAACCTGGTGCTTGATGAGGAGGATGGGGATCAGGTTATAAGGCCAAGACCATCATATATAGAGGATTGTCGGTACCCGTTATAACGTATGGAGCGGTAGGGTGAGCGCCAGTCACGAGCGACACAAATACTGGGCCAATTAGATCCGCCCAACGAATGGCGCTTATGGCAGCAACAGGTGCATACCGGACTGTCTCAACGGATGCCGTTACCGATAAAGCTTCAGGGATATTTTGCTAATAAGCTTAGGAACCAAGTTAGGTACTCGGTTGAAGGAGAGGCCTTCAACGAGAATTTGTCTGAGGGAGGGCAAAAAGGGTGAAGCTAACAGCTCCCATCATACAGAAATGGCAGAGTGAATGGGATAGTAGTGAAAAAGGAAGAGTTAAGAAAAGTTTCTTCCCTGATGCAGCAAAGAGAGTGAAGATGAAATGGCTCCATATTTAACCATTATGTGAGTCAATTCCTCACGGGGCATGCGGATTTTAGGAGCAAATTAGTTAAATTTGGACTCAGCAGAAGCAGTGATTTCGGCTGCTGGGCATTTAATGATTTCTCCAAGGAAGTGCTTAAAACTAAAAAGGCCTCTAGGGTTTTAGACTTAAGGCAATTGGAAGTTGCGACTGAATACGTAAGTGGGTGGATGGACTTATGGAAGACATTAAGTTCGAGAAATTCTGCGAGTTAGAGGAGAGTATGATAATCGGATGAATGGAGTAACTGGGGCCACAGGGTGTTAGAATGGGTGCTTAATGAACGAATCAGAATTAGGGTTGGAAGCGGTATGTGAAAAGAGTCGCCTAGCCCGCTGGCGAGGTCAACGAAGCGAAACAACCATTGCCTACAATTGTCGTTGGCGGTAATGAGCTCGGAAATGCGTTTCCTTAATCTACGAG
Source organism: Hermetia illucens (assembly GCF_905115235.1). Lineage (NCBI taxonomy): Eukaryota > Metazoa > Arthropoda > Insecta > Diptera > Stratiomyidae > Hermetia > Hermetia illucens. The sequence goes on along the minus strand of NC_051855.1, from coordinate 14,410 downwards.
AATAGCCTAAAGGCTGTCGAACGGGTGATCACACCGGATGTCGAGGAATCTACATCGAACGCGTACCTCGGGGTTGAATATGGTCCATTCGCGTCCTAGCGCGGAACTCAACACTGGTGTTGGACTCGAGGTGGTTGTGGTGTTAAACAAGTCGACAAGCTAGAGTCGCAACCCCCGGTGAGGGACTTGTAAAGACCATTTTTGCAAGAAATCTACCATCTGGCCAAGCCAGAAATCAAGCCATCCCGAAGGGAAGGGGGCACGTCCGAAAGGCTCAGGTACTCCTAAGATACAGTGCAGTCCGGCCGGGGATATGCTCAGGTCGATGTTGTGCCCCATCTACACTGCACGGGTGGCTAGAGCCATCGCTCGTCACTGAGTGCCATGTCGCTCAAACTGCTGCAGCTGAGCTGCTCCAGAGCAGCTGCCGTGGTGCATGATCTCGGCCAGCACATGCGCGAGAACAACATTAACGTGGCTATGTTGCAAGAACCCTTGGCAGGCAATGACTGCGTCAGAGGCTTACCTGACGATATGCGGGTGTTCACTGCTATGGGGTCGACCAAGGCAGCTGTTCTTAGGCAAGTCATCCCGTGTGGAGGTCATTTTTTTTTTGGCTTTTTTTAGAAAGTTTTTTTATGAAGAACTGGATAAAGATACAAATACGAATTTTTCACCAGGGATTTATTAATATCTTGAGCGTGCATAGTAATTTTTCCAGCCCGATCGCAAAGTTTGTTATTGAAATACAGAGGAATTTATACACCCATCTCCAAAGAAGGTGTTTTTCTGCTGCCACGCTAGAGAGCGCTGCGATCATCTTAAAGAAAAAAAGTAAACAGCATTTTAACGTACAGACTTAACTACAATCCGCAAGGATTATTAAAAAATATTAAAAACTAAATTTTTGGTGCCGTGTTAAACTTTTTTTTATGAATTTTGACGTTTTTTCAATGAATAAAAAAAAAATACTGAATGAATCGCAATTATCCTGGTTTGCGAACCGTAGAAATACATTCTGAATAAGTCCTGAAAATTTTAAAGAATTTCGTTGGATAGATTTTGGACTACAGTGGTAGCCGATTTTCAACATGCAGTTTCGAAAAAAACGCATTTAAAAAGTAGAATGCAATTTTTAGCCATAAAACCTTAACTGACGATTAATCTGCTATATCTAGTCCATAAACCTTAGGACACACGGGATGACCCCCATAATGATACGCGTCTAGATTGCGTCTGTGTTGAGAGGCTCACTAATGTCTCAATCACGGCACCTCTAGGACAATGGTACTGTCCATAAACCTTAGGACACACGGGATGACCCCCTTAATGATACGCGTCTAGATTGCGTCTGTGTTGAGAGGCTCACTAATGAGTGGGGCGTATGTGTCTCAATCACGGGGCCTCTAGGACCGTGGTACTGTTTGAGTATGTACTGTCCACCTACAGAGGACCTGGAGCAGTATGTCGCGAACCTGGATGAGGTGGTTCCACGTATTCGTGGAACATCATTCATCCTGGGCATAGATGCGCATACGGTCTCCCCTATGTAGCACAGCAAGATTGCCTTGCGCATATCTTGCCACCGTACTATACGTAGGGTGGAGGTATAGTCCGAGGTGCTGCTTAAGCATTTGTTTTGTCTAAATATACCGTCAAGTGTTTCCACGTTTAAAAGCCCCAGGGGCGTCAGCGATGTTGACTTTACGTGTGTTAATCTTGCAGCAAAGGCGTTTGTCCAGTCATGGAGATTATTGCCTGGGTGTAATGTTAGTGATCACACTCCTATTGAGGTTGTGCTGGTCAATAGGGGCGCGAATATGAGTGTGGATCCCCCGCTTATGCCAGCGCGTTGGAATACACGTGGGTGTAATTGGGGTGAACCTGTTGCTCGGATGGAGGAGTTAGCCGGTCGCTTACCCCTCTCTGATTTTGTCCTTATGTCTGTGGATGAAAAGGTTGCATTGTTGAATCAGTGGATGTGTTGCATCAATGACGACATGCTTACAAAGCGCGAACGAAGGGCTCGGAAGCATGTTACGTGGTGGACGAATCCTCTCCGTGTTAAGCGGAGGGAAGTCGGTCGCCTGAGGAAAGATTCCAAAAGGTGCGTTGTCAAAGTGATCTCGATTCTGTTGTTGAGTTTGACCAGCTTAGGCTCGCCTATAAGGGAGGTGTCTCGTCGTATAAGGAGTTATTGAGACTGTAAAAATGGGGCAGATATCAATCCTTAAATTGATATCTAGTCAACAATCCTTAAATTGTTGATGGCTGCCGGGATAGGTGCAATAATCCTCAAATTATTGTACGCTGGAGGAAGCAAGAAGAAACTACTGGTTTCACCTTTCCTTGGCTAGTCGCCTGGTCTATTACTATCACTTCGTTTTTATAAAAGAAATCTTATAACTAAGCAATTTACAATTGACACATTTCTGTTTACATGACCTATTGATTCGTTTCTGGCACAAGCGCATGTTCAGCATTTTTTCTTTGAACTGCTATTATGTTGACGTAATTTCTATTAACTTTTGCGAAAGTAGACCAATGTGTCGATGCACTTATTAATTTTAGCTGAACTGCTATTATGTTATTTGGTATGATTCTAACAGAGACAGTCGAACGAAGACGACTGGAGGCGATTCGTTGGTGTGCGCTGTGGTGGCCCTTGAGGTAAGGTCTATCGGATTTGCAGAGGAAAGTGAAGTCACGACAAAGCTGGCATCAAGGTGAACGGAGAACTTATGCTGACTTGGCGTGACAGTGTTTGTGCTCTGCTAGGTGAACTATTTCCGAGATCCGATCCTTCGGTGTCTCCGGACGGTCGTGCTCAGGGAGGGGATTGAATTCCTAACCTGTGTGATGTGCAAAGCAAGTGTTTGTTTGATTGTTGCTTTCGGGAGGGCTGTTTCCATGCACTCTGGAAGACTGCCAGGATGATTGTGCTCCTGAAGTCGCCAGGAAAGGATAAGAGTAATCCTCGGTCGTATAGGACGATATCTCTCTTCCCGGCCCTTGGCAAGGTCCTGGAGAGGATTATAGTCCAGCGACTGGGGGTGAAAACATCCCATCTGACGTCTGACAGGCAGTATGGCTTCTGTACTGGTAGGTCCACCGACGACGCCTTAATGTGTGTTAAGAACTTTGTTGTCCGTTGTCCTCGCAAGTGCGTCCTTGGAATCTTTGTTGATTTCGAAGGCACAATCGTGAGTGTGACTGCCAGGAATTAGCTCTGTGGAAGAGCTACTTCCATGGTAGGAAAGCATTGGTCCAAGGTGTCAATGAGCGTATATGGGTGAATGTTGAACGCGGCTGCCCACAGGGATCCATCGCGGGTTCATTTATATGGAACCTGATGATAAACGAGCTGTTGGGTGAGCTTTCGACCGTCGTTGACTGTGTTGCATACGCGGATGATCTCCTCATTTTTGTTGCCTCGCCTTGAGCTCGAGCAGCAGGCTACCGAATACATGCGCATCGCTAGCGCGTGATCCCTTAAAGTCGGTGTGGCGATCTCAAACGAGAAAACCGTTACGATGATGCTAAAAGGCATCCTACGTCGTCCGCCTTGCGTCAAATTTAACGGAGTATCTTTGAAAAACCGGGGAGTCACGAGCGCGGAACGCATGTCTTTGGGTGCGCACCTGCACGAGCTCCAGCCGCGTCTTACCAAATTGGTGTGTATGTTGAGGCGTGTGATGAGGTGTGAGTGGGGTCTAAGCAGGAGAGCTGCTAGATCCATTTATATAGGACTCTTTCTTGCATGCTCTATGTGTGGGTCCCCTATGTTGTATGGTTTGGCACTGACGGTGCAGAGCAGGCAGCTGCTCTACGCTTGTAAGCGTGTGGCTTTTTTAGCGTGACTTCCTGTGCATCGTACGGTCTCGACCGACGCCATGCAGGTCTTGTTGAGTGTTTCTCCTCTTTATCTGGAGGTAGTCCGGCGTGGCACGGCCTACAAGATCAGGAGGGGCGTGCCTTTGCTTCAAATAGATTTAGCTGGTGATGTACAGGTGGAGGGGTTAGGACCGCTTGCGGTCAAAGGCTGTTAAATAAAAGTGTTACATCTAAGTGGCAGCTTAGATGGGATTAATGTGGGAAAGGTCGGGTCACGTATGAGTACGTTAGAAACGTGTCTGCCAGAGGAAGTTCCGTCGTGGACTTCGGAATCGAGATGGGCTTCCTCCTGACGGGGCAAGGTAGCCTGAATGAGTTTCTCTTCAAGCGCAACTTCGCCTCCAGTCAGGGCTGTGTTCTGTGTGGGGCAGGTTCTGAGGACTGGTTACATGACCTATGTGTCTGTCCAGCGTACCGGGACATCCGCAATCTAGACGACATGGGCGTTGACGTGGGGAATGGTATCTTCGATGTTAGCCAGTGCCTTGCTAGCAGTGGGATACGTAAAAGTGCTAATGATTACACGCGAGCCTTGCGTGTTTGGTGCTAGTGTTGTCTTGTGATGTCCTTTGTATTGTATTGTACGCAGAGCGCTAGTTAGCTGGTGAAAGGTTCCGCTGCGGTTCTCCGCTTCGGGGTGATTCCAGTTAACCCGTTGGGGAATTCCGTCCCCACGTACTCGAGGAGGGCCATCAGACCCGAGCCTGCAAGGGACTCATCTCAAGTGGCTCTGCCACGAAGCCTCACCGGAGGTTATCTGGTACCATGGGAACCGGGATGGCCCTCTGAGAACATATGCCCCGGGTGAATTCCTGGAAGATGTGTTCCCGGCCCGGTTATTTGCGGTTGGCCCCTAGTTGGAATTTCATGGTGGTTGTGGTTATGCCTACCACGCGGCAGAGCTCCGCGGAGCTTAAGCGTGGAGTTACGCTGTACAACTCGGCTGCCGTACCCCTTAATTGCAGCAGAGGTGTTAGATAGGCCTCGCATCCACTGGTATGAATGCTGAACCTCCACTCAGTATAAACCAGCACCGCTGTGCTAGTCATGGCAAGGCTCTGATTGTGGTCCCAAAATCAATCCGTGTCCGAAGGGGACCGTGGGATTATGCCTACTTGGCAGGTACTTAAGTTAAACCCCCAGGACTTTCATGTGCCTATCTATGTACTGTCATTTTAGAGCATTCGAGATGATCGGACGTGTGTGCGCGATCGGAAAGTGAATTTGCAAACTATACGTAGTAATCTGCGGATAAAATTCGTTAATCTTACTTAGTATAGTGCAAACTGTGCGTAAACTGTGTTGTAAGTGAATTTGTTTTGGAAACTTTCCGTACACAGTGCATGAAAATTGCTAAGTGTAGTGCAATCAACGTGGATATCGATAAAAAGTGTTGGTGAAGCTTACCAACTTTTGAAAAGAGCCGTTGCGATCGGCTTTTTTTTTGGGTATTTTATTAGAATTGAATTGAAATTGAAGAAGACTGGATTTTTGAAGGTGAAGGACCATTTGAAGGCGGATTCGAAGTGAGTTGTAGTGAGTACTCTGTGGACGGAGATTGGGGTTGCCGTAACCAAATTAATTTTAGAGTGGAAATGTGTGAGTGAAAGTTGTTTCTATTAAGGAGTAGGCGTTGAAGCTACCTAGCTAAGTTGGGGAAAGAGTGTTACCGTTTTGGGCAAATTAAGGTTGTTGTAACCAAAAATTTGCTTTAGAGTAAAGGTTACTGAAGGTACGATGTTCGTCTTGATTGATAGGCTTGAAAGCCACTCGGAGTTGGCGAAAAGGAGTTGCCGTTCTCGGTAAATTAGGGTTGTTGTGGTGGAAAAATAAATTTTCAGGGAAAGTAAAAGTACAAAAGTAAAATAAATTTTCAGACAAAGTTGTTCCGCTCTAGATGTTGACCTTGGAAGTGTGATTGAAATCCGTGACTCACACTTAGGTTGAGTGGAAAATTTGAATGAAATTTCGCTTTTGGTCAAGTTTGGAGGAAAAGTGGAAATTTCGAAAATTTTAGGAGAAAAGGGTACTAAGGTGGAATCTAAGTGAAAAGTAGGGATTTCGAAGGTCGTTATGAGTGACCTCCGGAAAACTAAAGGGGAACAATCCCTTGTGCGGAAACGAACGAATGTCAAAGTAAAGACAATTAAGGGAGCGATGCTAGAAGCTATGGTTAACATAGCAGAGGAGAGTTTGCGGAGGCTAAAAATGAGCAGACCCCGCAATGGATGTATCCAGTGGCTCCGAAGAAGATCTGGATAAGTTGGTCGGAGAACGTGGGCTAAACATGGGGCGAGGTAGTGCTCCACTAACAAGGGCTGCTTTTCAGGTGGATTTAGTGAGTGAATCGACTGACTGTGCAGAGGATGAGCTGTAGAGACAAGGAAAGGGAGGGGGGCTGAGGGAACGTGGGAGCAAATTAAAGGAAATAAGAAGTGTCGGGTAACGACGCCAGAGCAACCAGGTAAGGGGTTGACTGAAGAACGGCAAACCGAAGGAACTTCCGAGGAGAGGTTTAAAGTGGCCAAGGAAGCTAAGGAAATTTGCCTGAGCGAGCGGTATAACGTCGATAAAGCAGCGACCGCAGCAATCTTGGAGCAAGTAGAAAACTTGCAGAAGATTTACGTAGCTCTGCTGAAGAAGAACGGTGAGATGAAGCGACAGCGAGCTACAGGACAAGCAACGAAGGTATTGAGACCACCACTTGGTGTTAAACCAGCGGTAGTTATTAAGCAAGTTGTACCTAGCAACGCTGAAAAACGGGTACCGACAACTTTGGCGGAGGTGGTTGTCATGAAAGCACTACCGAAAACAAAGGCAATTGAAGCCATAAGCAAAAAAAAGACGGAAGTATTCGCAGTTAGGATAACCGCAGCTGATAGGGAAGTCGATGGAAAGAGGGCTCTCCTCCAGGCTATAAACCCTGCTGCACAAGGGATAAAAATTAAAAGCGTGAGGAGCACACAAAATTTTAGGGTGATTGTTGAAGCGGCAACGGAGGAGGACTTAAATGCTCTTCTAACGAGCACCAGTTTAGAAAAGGCCGGATTATCGGCGCGAGAAGAAACTGGTGATTTGCCAAGAATCATCGTGCGGAGTATTCAAAGGGAAATGGATCCAAAGAAGGTGGAGAAGGCGCTGAAGTCGCAAAATTCGGGAGAAAACAGCGCAGACACCCAACGAACTGTGCAAACTGTACCAAGGCAAGAAAGTAGAACACGGTGCATGCTGCCAACAGCGCAAGCAGCCCAAATCACGAGGCTTCGTTGGAATGGCGGATTTTGCGAACTAACTACGCATGCTAAGGATCCACCAGCTTAATATGCAAGGTTCAAGGACAGTGTCAAATGATAGTGCAAACCTCACTAAAGTGATTCCTCGGAAAAGAATCCGAACCGAAAATATACCTGGCTGGAGCGGGAAGGGTTCCAAGCTAAAAAGGGAATTTAACAGGCCGGGAAGAAAGCTCCAGAAGGCTAGGGATACTGCCGACTCGAACGCTAAACTTCATACATTTAGGTTTTCTCGTAAAGCATATAAAGACGAGCTTCGCAAGCTCAAGCAAAAGAGTTGGACGAAGTTTGCTTCTGAAATTCGGATCGAAAATCTATGGGGAATTCCGTACAGGTCAGCCATGGGTAAGCTCCGTTGGTAAGAACTCATTGGCGCAATTAATATTGTCGAAGGGAAGACGGGAAATTGGGTAGACACTGCAAGAGCCATGCTGGATGGATTCTCCCCTGATGAAGAACCAGAAATGGACACGGAAAGACAGTGTGCCCTCATGCAATCCATCAGGAGTTCCCTGGAGCACTGTAGTGAAAACGAGGGAGCAAGTATTGAAGTCCTCCCTGACATATGGAAATCTACAAGGAAGGGGGTAAATTCAGAGAAGAAGTCAAGTCTTACAGGCCTAAATGTCTGCTACCTGTAGCGGGCAAATTACTGAAAAGACTTATTTTGAATCGGCTCGACCCACAACTGACGAGCGGGACACGTGTAGCCCAACGTCAGTTTGGATTCCCTAAGGGGAAAGGCACTACAGTAAACCGCATTGTGCGGGACACCGATAAACCGTATGTTTTGGAAATTGCCTTCGATATTGAAGGCGCCTTTGGCTACCCATGGTAGCCAACGGTGCTGAAAGAGCTGGAGGGGAGAGGGTATGCACCTGCACTGTGTGGGCTTATCTATAGTCATCTCCAAAATCGGAAGGTAGCAATAGAAGAAAAGTTTCAGAGGGAAGAGAAAACTTGGACCAAGTCTGTGGAATCTGGTATTTGATGGGCTAATAAATGGGTTATCCAAAATTGCAGCGGAGATTACTCCGACTGCATATGCGGATGACATCCTCATCCCCATTGCGGGCAAGAGTCGATCACACATCGAAAATTTTGCTCGGAGCACCACGGAATACGTTAGCACCTGGTGCAAGGAAGTGAAGTTGAAATTCGCGGTGAATAAAACGAAGGTAATCCTATTGAAGGGAAAATTGGCCAGAAGGCCTACATTAAAGATCCAGGGTAATACGATACGTGTCATATCCAACCTAAAATACCTGGGGTTATGGTTGAGTGCTAGCACAAACCACCGCCGGCATATGATGGAGACAGCAGGCAAAGCCAAAAGGATATTCAGCAACCTTACTGGACTTTTTAAGGCTGAGTGGGAATTAGGTTATAGGGCCAAGACTATCATATATTGAGGATTGTTGGCACCCGTCCTTACATATGGAGCGGTAGGGAAGAAAAAAAGGGGGAAGCTGAGAGGTGCCACCATAAAGAAATGGCAGAGGAAATGGAATAGTAGCGAAAAGGGAAAAATTACGAAAAGTTTATTCCCTGATGCCACAAAGAGAGTGAAGATGAAATGGCTCCATATTTAACCATTATGTAAGTCAATTCCTCACGGGGCAAATTACTTCAATTTGGACTCAGCAGAAGCAGTGATTGCGACTACTAAGAGGAAATGACGATCGCATTTCATGATTTCTGCAGGGAAGTGCGTAAAACTAAAAAGGCCTCTAGGCTTTTAGACTTAAGGGAATTGGAAGTTGCGAATGAATCAGGAAGCGCGTGAATGAATACGTAAGTGGACGGATGAACTTATGGAAGACATTAAGTTCGAGAAATTCTGCGAGTTAGAGGAGAGTATGATAATCGAATGAATGGAGTAACTGGGGCCACAGGCTGTTGGAATGGGTGTTTAATGGATGAATCAGAATTAGGGTTGGAGGTGGTGTGTGAAAAGACTCGCGTAGCCCGCTGGCGAGGTCAGCGAAGCGAAACAACCATTGCCTGCAATTGTTGTTGGAGGTAATGAGCTCGGAAATGCGTTTCCATAATCTACGAGAATAGCCTAAAAGCTGTCGAACGGGTGATCGCACCGGATGTCGAGGAATCTACATCGAACGCGTCCCTCGGGACTGAACATGGTCCATTCGCGTCCTAGCGTGGAACTCAACATTGGTGTTGGACTCGAGGTGGTTGTGGTGTTAAACAAGTCGACAAGCTAGAGTCGCAACCCCCGGTGAGGAACTTGTAAGGACGCATCTTTGCAAGAAATCTACCATCTGGCCAAGCCAGAAAGCAAGTCATCCCGAAGGGAGGGGGTACGGACGAAAGGCTGAGGTACTCCTAAGACACAGTGCAGTAGACACAGACTCCATGTCCCTATCTACTATCTAGCGAAACCACAGCCAAGGGAACTGATTTTCAACAATGAAATACCACTACTCTTATTGTTTGCCTATTTTCTTGATTAGATGGAACGTGTGTTGAACTTGGGGATTCGCATACAATATTAAATTTGGGAAGCTTTCCCTAAACTGCGTCTAATCGCTTTTAGAAAGCATCCTTGTTTACTATATCGGAAGCCTCTGTTGGTACATAATACTGGATAGGAGTGACACTCCTAAGCCTGGACCGGAATCTTGCAGCCACAAGTCTGTCAGAAACCGGCTCCCAAGTCAAGACAGCGCGCCTTGCAGTATCCGCTAGGACTAATTCGATACCAGATTCGCGTCTTCTACCACATGCTTTCCAGAATACACAAGCACATTGGCGCAAGATAGAGGGGAGTACTCTCCAGACCCTCGCTTCTGCTTTCACGGAACGTGCGCACATTTCAGAAACCAATCATCGTCCGTTTTTGATAGCCAAAGGTCATAGGGATGAGGTCAGTCCCTGTCCGAGGCGGTTTCGGTATGCATAAAGTTTCAAAATTTTGAATATCTGCGGCTCCTAACGTCGATCAAAGATAATAGGGGAAGGTGGAGACTTCTGCTGGAACGACTATCGGAGACGTCAACCAGCAAAGATGCTACCGAACCAAACGTCAGGGTGGCGCGAGCGTTTGTGGTGTCTGCAACAATGACTCCTCCAGTGCAGCCATGTATCGCAGATCCTGTCAAGGATTTTATTAAGTCTCTGGCAGATGAACACTAGGTGCCGGATTTCGATGCGGACATAAGCCGCACCCTAATGACATCACCTATAGAGGAAACGACAGCGGCCTTTGAGGACTGGGTGGCAGCCGTTCTTGGCAAAATGGAGCACGACAACCGACCCCGAACCCCGACGCCGCTCAACTGCCATCATCCGGGCGACACCGTAGAACGTGGCTGTACCGTGAGGTACAAAGACAATTGGCAAGGAACCCCAGGGAGGCGGCCCAAAGACTGCTGGACGGCAAGTCTTTCGACGCGATCACTTTAGAACCAAAGCACTCGGAAATAATAACTTATTTTCGCACCTGTTTGCAGCGGTATCTTGCTCATCAGTCCCAATCAAAGGCCGAAAAGAAGACCAGATCTGGATTAATCCAATACCTGCGGAGAGATCCAGACCTTAATTCAAAAAGTCAAGCCGTCATCACTTTGCCCTGATCGGATCGATCTCGCCAGGCCGAGGAAAATACCGATATATACACTAACGGTTTTCTTCAACGGGATCATCCTGACGAGAAAGGTGCCCCCGGTGCTAAACATTAATCGTACCGTCCTGGTGCCAAAAAAGGACATCGGGCTGGAGAACACAAACAACTGGAGGCCAATCACCATTGGCTCACATGTGCTGGTTGCTGGGTCAGCACTGTGTCTGAGGAATTTTATGAGGTCCAAGACCAAAAAAGGCAAACCATTCGCCATAGTCTCAATTGACCTCAGAAAGGCCTTCGATGTGGTACGGTGTGGCATCCCTGGCCATCGCGCGAGTGGGAATCGATGAAAGATTAAAACAACCACTGATGACCAACGTTATAACAGGTAGCACTACGATCTGCTTTTCAATTGCTGCATCAACATTCCCCGGGCCGCCTGCGGCCGTGGCTGGTACAACAACTGCCTCAAACTAAACCTGCCATTTGGTCAGGAGCTTAAACCTCGACAGGAAGAAGAACTGGAGCTCTCCTTTTTGGGGGACGGCTTGTACTCGATGGCAAACTGCAGACAATGCAAAGCCTGACTGGACTACCCTCCGGCCTACTGGACGTTGAGTGACTTTGTCCGGGCAGTCCACTTAAGATTAAATTTGCTGCCGTGCAGGAGCATACCGACCAATTTAGCGCAACTCTGGAGATGCCGCATTTAAAGACCAAAAATGAGACGATATGCCACATGCTGCAAAAGTGCCCTTCCTGCGGCAAGCGACACCCTCTACAAACTTGACTTGTTTCTATCAAAAAACGGCGAGTTATCATTTCCGATATCAGGATGCACTGGGAAGATCCCACGCCACTCCCGATCGCATACAATAACAAACAGACTCGTACATCAGGGTCCTACCCTTTATAATTGGAGCTCAGGGTGCTTGGTGCCACCTAAATAAATTCCCCATGGACGCTATCGAGCTGCTGGAAGGGACGGTACGATCCGCTATACATGGCGCCCTTAAAAGAGGCATCGACTGCCGCCACAGCTTTATGCGGCTCGTCTGGTGATGAAAATCTTAATGCAGACTACGACTGGCCACCACCTCAGCCGACAAGGACTCTACGTGGGAACCGAGTGGAATTACATGCATTATTATTGTCAATGAATTGTAAATTTTTAATCCTGGCATAAAGAAAATAAAGAGTATTTAATAGCCGAATGCCTCGCCACCTAATTAGTGACGCGCCTAAATGGATTAACGAGATTCCTTCTGTCCCTATCTATGTGGTGCTCAAAGGGGGCGGCAACCCTATCGGCCAAACCAAAACCAAGTGGCCGAGGAGAACCTCCATAGTGGTGGCACCGGGAGACGCTGTAATTACTTTGGTTTGCCGGCCGTGATTCAGTAGGCGAATGCTCCAAAGGCCTAATCAGGGCGATCAGACCCGAGTCTGCACGGGGACTCATCTGAAGTGGCAAATTGGTCACGAAACCTTACCAGGGGTATACTGGTACCATGGGAACTGGGAAAGCCCCTGAACTCACATACTTCGGGTGAACTCCTGTTGCATGTGAGGACAGCTCGGTTATTTGCGGTTGGCCCCCCTAGTGGGAGTTTCATGGTGGTTGTGGTTGTGCTCAAGCGAGAAGTGACCTTCGGGCCTCGACGAGGTGTTGCGTATCAACACCGGTGCCGTACTCTATAGTTCGGTAGAGATTTAGGTAATTGTTGCATCCACCAGCATGAATGCTAAGCCATGCACTTGGTATAGAGTGGTACCGTTGTTGCTGTCTCAGCGGGGCTCTGATTGTGGTCACAAAATCAATCCGTGTCCGAAGAGGACCGTAAGATTAAGTCTCACGACAGGTACCTACGTTAAACACCAAGGACGTAACTGTCCCTATCTATGTAGTTCTCTGTGAACATTCGAAGCGGACAGACGTGTTTTACGCGAGCGGAGTGTCGATTTGAATTTTTGAGGGTGATTTAAGTGCGGTATTCGTTTTGTTGCGTTGTGTGGTTAGGTTTGATCGTTGACCGTGTTTTGAGGTTTCGCGACGACTAAATTCAAATTTTTGAAAGAAACCGTTAGAATTCGCTTTTGTTTTGGAAATTTTCCATACATTGCGAATTCGTTAACGCGAGTGCACGTGCGAATTGGAGTGCGAAGTGCACCAAAAGTGACAAGTGCAGTGGGAATACAGTGGATTTTCATAAAAAAGTGGTGTCGTGCAAAATTTCCAACTTTTTAAAATGCCGTTACGATCGGCTTTTGTTCTGGGAATTTTCCACTGGGTGGAATTAAATGAAAGTGGACTTTTTGGACCAGAAGGACCATTTGTTGGCGGATTTAAAGTACTGGAATGGGTACTCTGTGGACGGAGCTTGGACCCAGAGTAGGCAGGTAAGTGTTACCATTCTCTCAAGGTTAGGGTTGCCGTAACTGAAAAGTGATCCTAGAGTGAAAGTGCCTGAGCGAAAGTTGTTTGTTTTAAAAAGCGGGGATTGAGGTTACCCAGAAACAGGAAAAAGTGTTACCGTTCTGGTGATATTGGGGTTGCTGTAACCAAAAATCTGCTTCAGAGCAAAGGTTACTAAGGCAAAGTTGTTCGCCTTGGTGGATAGGTTTAGAACCCACCCAGGTTTTGAAAAAGGGTTACCGTTCTCGGTAAATTAGGGTTGTAACGAAAAAAAACTTTTTAGGAAAAGTTGCTAGGGAAAAGTTGTTCTAACCTAGAGGTTGATTTTAAGGCGTGATTAAAATTTGCTCGTGGTAGTTGGCTTAAGTGAAATTTCGCTTTTGGTTGGTAAAGTAGAAATTTTAAAAACTTTCGGGAAAAAGAGGGATAAAGTCGAGTCGAAGTGGAAAGTGGGGATTTCGAAGGCCGTTATGAGCGACCTCCGGTAAACAAAAGGAGAAAAATCCCTTGTGTGGAATCGATCGAAGGTTAAATTGAAGACGATCAAGGAAGCGATGATGGAAACTATGGCGAACATAACAGAGGGGAGCGGCCAGAGGCCGAAAAGTGCGAACGAAGAGAGAGGCCCCGCAATGGATGTATCCAATGGCTCCGAGGAGGATCTGGATAGGTTCGTTAGAGAGCGTGGGCTTAACAAGGGGGTAGCGGTCCACTGACGAGGGCTGGATTTCAGTATGATATCCTGAGTGAATCCAGTGATAGTGCTGAGGGGGAGACAGTTGAGAAGGGAAAGGGGGGTGAAGGAACGTATGAGCAAGAAGCGTCGGGTAACGACGCCACAACAACCCAGCAAGGGACCGGTGGAAGAACGACGATCCGAGGGAAGATCCGATGAGATGTTCAAAGCCGTCAAAGAAATAAGGGAAATTTGCCTGAGCAAGCTTTACAGCAAAGCGGCGACCGCTGCAAACTTGGAGCAAGTAGAAAACTTGCAGAAGACTTGCGTTGCTTTGCTAGAAAAGAATGGTGAGCTGAGGGGGAAAAGGGGTGCAGGACAAGCAGCGAAAGTGCTACGAACGCCAATTGGAGTCAAACCAGCGGTAATTATCCAGCTAGCTGTACCTACCGCTAAGAAAAGGGTACCGACGATCTTTGCGGAGGTTGCTGCTATGAAAGCGCCGCCGAAAACAAAGGCAATTGAGGTCATAAGCAAGAAGAAGAAAG